>NC_056444.1:87970097-88212597 GCF_018296145.1 Oncorhynchus tshawytscha
AGCTGATATAGGGACTAAAACAGGTGATAAATGGACTAAATCAGCTGATAAATGGACTAAAACAGCTGATAAATGGACTAAAACAGCTGATATAGGGACTAAAACAGCTGATAAATGGACTAAAACAGCTGATAAATGGACTAAAACAGCTGATATGGGGACTAAAACAGCTGATAAATGGACTAAAACAGCTGATAAATGGACTAAAACAGGTGATAAATGGACTAAATCAGCTGATAAATGGACTAAAACAGCTGATATAGGGACTAAAACAGCTGATAAATGGACTAAAACAGGTGATAAATGGACTAAATCAGCTGATAAATGGACTAAAACAGCTGATATAGGGACTAAAACAGCTGATAAATGGACTAAAACAGCTGATAAATGGACTAAAACAGCTGATGTAGCACAGATTTGGTTATTTTATTGCTGGACAGCTGCTATCAGCTTGTAATGGGCTATCAGCTTGCGTTAGGCTATCAGCTTGTTACGGGCTATCAGCTTGTTATGGGCTATCAGCTTGTTATGGGCTATCAGCTTGCGTTAGGCTACCAGCTTGTTACGGGCTATCAGCTTGTTATGGGCTATCAGCTTGCGTTGGGCTATCAGCTTGTGGTAGGCTATCAGCTTGTGTTAGGTTTGTGTTATATTATTATGCCAACCTTTAGCATTTAGTTAGTCAAATGGTAGCGCTAGCAAAGCCTGCTCTGTTATGTAAGCTAATTGTTAGCGAACAACGTCAGCTCTATGTAGAATCAATTGTGTTAACTTTAATAGCTAGCTAGCAATCAAACCAGGACAGGATTTTAATCGTTGGATGCACTTTTTAGCGAGTTAAATAAATGAGCAATTCATTTAAATAGCTTGTTCTGTGACATTAGTTACCTACAGGCCCAGATCATTTGATTTCAGTGTTGCTATACACTCCTACATTAATCAAGTTTATATAACCAGTAAACAATCTGTGGTCGTAACAATCATTGATTATTTCCTCAGAAAGCTACCTGCCATATTTCCCAAATGTAATGGCAAAAAGCACCAACGTTTCTGAAGTGACAGTATCGCTGCATCCCAAATGGCACCCTATTCCACTATATTAAGCTATTTTTTACAAGAACCCTATTGGCCCTGGTCAAAAGTAGTGCTCTATCCTATTGGCCCTGGTCAAAAGTAGTGCTCTATCCTATTGGCCCTGGTCAAAAGTAGTGCACTATCCTATTGGCCCTGGTCAAAAGTAGTGCACTATCCTATTGGCCCTGGTCAAAAGTAGTGCTCTATCCTATTGGCCCTGGTCAAAAGTAGTGCTCTATCCTATCCTATTGGCCCTGGTCAAAAGTAGTGCTCTACCCTATTGGCCCTGGTCAAAAGTAGTGCTCTATCCTATTGGCCCTGGTCAAAAGTAGTGCTCTACCCTATTGGCCCTGGTCAAAAGTAGTGCTCTATCCTATTGGCCCTGGTCAAAAGTAGTGCTCTATCCTATTGGCCCTGGTCAAAAGTAGTGCTCTATCCTATTGGCCCTGGTTAAAAGTCTTGCTCTATCCTATTGGCCCTGGTCAAAAGTAGTGCTCTATCCTATTGGCCCTGGTCAAAAGTGGTGCTCTATCCTATTGGCCCTGGTCAAAAGTAGTGCTCTATCCTATTGGTCCTGGTCAAAAGTAGTGCGCTGAGAAAAGGGGTCCATATCTCTGACGTCATCGTGCTGTATGACGCTCGCTGACTTCTTCTTAGGTCAAGGGTCACCAAAAACAGACAGTCACTGCCTAATGCTCAGTCCCAAATGACACCCTTTTCTGTATAATAGTGTACTACTTTAGACCACAGGCCATGGGGAGCCCACAATAGTGCACTACATGCACTATATGAACAGGCTGTCATTCAGGATGCATTTGTAATGTTGCATTCTATTAGAGATTAAAAGTGTACTTTACTTGTTTTGTATTCACACTAAACATTATTGATCAATTCCTTGGTGCATTTTGCCCATTTAACTGATATATATCCATAGATGGGTTGGCTGGCGAGCTCACAGCGATGTGTCCATAAGGTATGCCTTGTTGTGATTTCTGGACAGTCAGATAGCTAGCACGTTGACAAGAATCTTCCATGTGGGGAATTCTAGGTGGCTCATTTCAGCTCGTTGTATCTTGTTATTGATACTACTATGTCTTGTTTTGACTGATGTCATGTCTATGCTAATATGGCAAAAATTTGCTAGCTAGCTAACCAACAACTGTAACCATGTATTTGAGAGAAGTGCTCATTGTGCAAATGTATTTATGTTTTCAATAAACATTTGGTGACAAAATCTAGTTTGTCAAAAGTCTAAGTCAACCTTGTCTGTTTTGCCCCATATTTGCACACACATCAGTTTTGTTACTAAACAACTAACTCTTCTTTAATACCTGAGAATATGTGATGGGAACTTTATGATGTCCATATTAGGAGAGCCTGAATCTCAGTAGACCTGCACGGTGTCCATATTAGGAGAGCCTGAATCTCAGTAGATCTGCACGGTGTCCATATTAGGAGAGCCTGAATCTCAGTAGACCTGCACGGTGTCCATATTAGGAGAGCCTGAATCTCAGTAGATCTGCACGGTGTCCATATTAGGAGAGCCTGAATCTCAGTAGACCTGCACGGTGTCCATATTAGGAGAGCCTGAATCTCAGTAGATCTGCACGGTGTCCATATTAGGAGAGCCTGAATCTCAGTAGATCTGCACGGTGTCCATATTAGGTGAATCTCAGTCCTGCAAGGTGTCCATATTAGGAGAGCCTGAATCTCAGTAGACCTGCACGGTGTCCATATTAGGAGAGCCTGAATCTCAGTAGACCTGCACGGTGTTCATATTAGGAGAGCCTGAATCTCAGTAGACCTGCACGGTGTCCATATTAGGAGAGCCTGAATCGTGACCAGTGAGCTGAGATAAGGCGGAGCTTTACCTAGCATAGACTTATAGATGACCTGGAGCCAGTGGTTCTGGCGACGAATATGTAGCGAGGGCCAGCCGACTAGAGCATACAGGTTGCAGTGGTGGGTGGTGTAAGGGGCTTTGGTAACAAAACAGATGGCACTGTGATAGACTACATCCAGTTTGCCGAGTAGAATATTAGAAGCTATTTTGTAGATGACATCGCCGAATTCGAGGATTGGTAGGATAGTCAGTTTCACTAGGGTAAGTTTGGCGGCGTGAGTGAAGGAGGCTTTGTTGCGAAATAGAAAGCCGATTCTAAATTAGATTTTGGATTGGAGATGTTTGATATGAATCTGGAAGGAGAGTTTACAGTCTAGCCAGACACCTAGGTATTTGTATTTGTCCACATATTCTAGGTCAGAACCATCCAGAATAGGGATGCTAGTCGGTCGGGCGGGTGCGGGCAGCGAACGGTTGAAAAGCATGCATTTGGTTTTACTAGCGTTTTAAGAGCAGTTGGAGGCAACGGAAGGAGTGTTGAAGCTCAGACGATACAAAAGAGAGGTTGAACAGACTGGTAATAGGGGTTGCAACAATGGCAGCGGATAATTTTAGAAAGAGAGGGTCCCAATTGTCTAGCTCAGCTGATTTGTACGGGTCCAGGTTTTGCAGCTCTTTCAGAACATCTGCTATCTGGATTTGGGTGAAGGAGAAGCTGGGGAGGCTCAGGCAAGTAGCTGCGTGGGGGCGGAGCTTTTGGCTGGGGTAGCCAGGTGGAAAGCATGGCCAGCCGTAGACAAATGCTTATTGAAATTCTCGATTATTGTAGATTTATTGTTGGTGACAGTGTTTCCTAGCCTCAGTGCAGTGGGCAGCTGGGAGGAGGTGCTGTTATTCTCCATGGACTTTACAGTGTCCCAAAACCTTTTGGAGTTAGAGCTACAGGATGCGAATTTCTGTTTGAAATAGCTAGTCTTTGCTTTCCTGACTGACTGTGTGTATTGGTTCCTGACTTCCCTGAACAGTTGCATATCGTGGGGACTATTCAATGCTATTACAGTCCGCCACAGGATGTTTTTGTGCTGATCAAGGGCAGTCAGGTGTGGAGTGAACCAAGGGCTATATCTGTTCTTAGTTCAAAATTTTTTGAACGGGGTGAGGAAATTACTTTTAAAGAACGACCAGGCATCCTCGACTGACGGGATGAGGTCAATATCCTTCCAGGATACCCGGGCCAGGTCCGTTAGAAAGGCCTGCTTGCAGAAGTGTTTAAGGGACCGTTTGACAGTGATGAGGGGTGGTCGTTTGACCGCGGACCCATAGCGAATGCAGGCAATGAGGCAGTGATAGCTGAGATCCTAATTGAAAACAGCAGAGGTGTATTTGGAGGGCAAGTTGGTCAGGATAATATCTATGAGGGTGCCCATGTTTTCGGATTTAGTGTACCTGGTGGGTTCCTTGATAATTTGTGTGAGATTGAGGGCATCTAGCTTAGACTGTAGGACTGCTGGGCTGTTAAGCATATCCCAGTTTAGGTCACCTAACTGAACGAACTCTGAAGATAGATGAGGGGCAATCAATTCACATATAGTGTCCAGGGCACAGCTGGGAGCTGAGGGGGGTCTATAACAGGCGGCAACAGTGTGAGACTTATTTCTTGAGAGATTAATTTTTTTAATTAGAAGCTCGAACTGTTTGGGCATAGACCTGGAAAGTATGACAGAACTTTGCTGGCTATCTCTGCAGTAGATTGTAACTCCTCCCCCTTTGGAAGTTCTATCTTGATGGAAAATGTTGTAGTTAGGGATGGAAATCTCAGAATTTTTGGAGGTCTTCCTAAGCCAGGATTCAGACACGGAAGGGCATCTGGGTTGGCAGTGTGCGCTAAAGCAGTGAGTGAAACAAACTTAGGGAGGAGGCTTCTAATGTTAACATGCATGAAACCAAGGCTTTTTCGATTACAGAAGTCAACAAATGAGAGTGCCTGGAGACACGCAGGGCCTGGGTTAACCTCTACATCACCCGAGGAATAGAGGAGGAGTAGGATGAGAGTACGGCTAAAGGCTATCAAAACTGGTCATCTAGTCCTTTGGGGACAGAGAATAAAAGGAGCAGATTTCTGGGCGTGGTAGAATAGATTCAGGGCATAATGTGCAGACAGGGGTATGGTGGGGTGCGGGTACAGTGGAGGTAAACCCAGGCACTGAGTGATGATAAGAGAGGTTGCATCTCTGGACACGCTGGTTATACTGGGTGAGGTCAGCGCATGTGTGGGAGGTGGGACAAAGGAGGAATCTGAGGCATGTACAGTGGGACTAGTGGCTCCGCAGTAAACTAAATTAATGATAACTATCCTAAACAACAGTATACAAGGCATATTGACATTAGAGAGAGACATAAAGCGAGGTATAAAGCAATCACAAGGTTAGTCTTTGTCAGATGTTAATAATTATACTATGTGCAATATCTACAAGACAAGTGACTGCTGCTGTAGTAGCTGTGTGGCATTGAGCATATAGGAAGTTTCCTCTTTTGGTTGAACTCAACAGAAAGTTTAAAGGTTAAAAGAGGTCATGTTTAGTGTGTCTCCATGAGAAGGTTGTCCTTTCCCAGGTGTGAAAGTTTAGAACACTAGAACCTTTGAATGTTCACTCTGTTACACAACTCTCCGCCCTAAGCCAACCAACCAACCAACATACCAACCAAAATACCAACCAACCAACACACCAACCAACCAAGACACCAACCAACACACCAACAAACAAACACACCAACCAACCAACAACACACCAACCAACCAAAACACCCACCAAGACACCAACCAACCAACCAACCAACCAACCAACCAACAAACAAACACACCAACCAACACACATACTAACCAACACACCTACTAAGACACCAACCAACCAACACACTAACCAACATACCAACCAACCAGCCAGCCAACCAACCAACCAACCAACCAAAACACCAACCAAAACACCAACCAGCCAACCAACCAACACATCAACCAACCAATCAACACACCAACCCACCAACCAACACACATACCAACCAACACACCAACCAACACACCAACCAACACACCTACCAACCAATCAACACAACAACCAACCAACCAACACACCAACACACCGACCAAAACACCAACCAACCAACACAACAACCAACACACCAACCAATACACCAACCAACCGACACACCAACACACCAAGCAAGCAACCCACCAACCAACACACCAACACACCAACCAACCAACCAACACACCAACCAACACACCAACCAACCTCCCAACCAACACACCAACCAACCAACACACCAACACAACAACACACCAACCAACCAACACACCAACCAACCAACCAACCAACCAACACAACAACACAAATACACACTACCATCATATCAAATAACATTTTATTAGTCACCTTATAGTGAAATGCTAAATTACAAGCCCGTAACCAACAATGCAGATTTAAAAAGACTATATACAGGGGGTACCGGTACAGAGTCAATGTGGAGGCTATATACAGGGGGTACAGAGTACTATATACAGGGGGTACAGAGTCAATGTGGAGGCTATATACAGGGGTACTGGTACAGAGTCAATGTGGAGTCAATGTACGGGGGGGACCGGTTAGTTGAGGTAATATGTACATGTAGGTAGAGTTATTAAAGTGACTATGCATAGATGATAACAGAGAATAGCAGCGGTGTAAAGGGGGGGGGCAATGTGAATAGTCTGGGTAGCCGTTTGATTAGATGTTCAGGAGTTTTATGGCTTGGGGGTAGAAGCTGTTTAGAAGCCTCATGGACATAGACTTGGCGCTCCGGTACCGCTTGCCGTGCGGTAGCAGAGAGAACAGTCTATGACTGGGGTGGCTGGGGTCTTTGGTAAGTTTTAGGGCCTTCCTCTGAACACATTCTCTTTCCATGACAGACTGACCAGGTGAAAGCGATGATCCCTTAATGTCACTTGTTAAATCCAATTTAAAAATCAGGGGAGGAGACAGGCTAAAGAAGTATTTTTTAAGCATTGAGACATGGATTGTGTATGTGTGCAGATTCAGAGGGTGAATAGGCAAGGCAAAAGATTGAAGTGCCTTTGGTAGTTGCCAGGCACACTGGTTTAAGAACTGCAACGCTGCTAGATTTGTCACACTCAACATAGGGCTGGGCGATATGGCCTAAAAATCATATCGGCATTCTTTTTTTACTTGGGCAATTCTCAGTATACAGTACCAGTCAAACGTTTGGACACCTACTCATTCAAGGGGTTTTCTTTATTTTTACTCATTTCAAAATTGTAGAATAATAGTGATGACATCAAACCTATGGAATCATGTAGTAACCAAATAAATTGTTAAACAAATCAAAATATATTTCAGATTCTTCAAAGTAACCACCCTTTGTCTTGATGACAGCTTTGCACACTCTTGGCATTCTCTCAACCAGCTTCATGTGGTAGTCACCTGGAATGCTTTTCCAACAGTCTTGAAGGAGTTCCCACATACTGTATGCTGAGCACTTGTTGGCTGCTTTTCCTTCACTCTGCGGTCCGACTCATCCCAAACCATCTCAATTTGGTTGATGTCGGGGGATTGTGGAGGCCAGGTTATCTGATGCAGCACTCCATCACTCTCCTTCTTGGTAAAATAGTCCTTACACAGCCTAGAAGTGTGTTGGGTCAATGTCCTGTTGAAAAACAAATGATAGTCCCACTAATCACAAACCAGATGGGATGGCGTATCGTTGCAGAATTCTGTGGTAGCCAATCTGGTTAAGTGTGCCTTGAATTCTAAATAAATCCCAGACAGTGTCACCAGCAAAGCACCCCCACACCATAGCACCACCTCCTTCATGCTTTATGGTTCGAAGCGTCTCACAAAGACAGTTGCGGTTGGAACCAAAAATCTCCCATTTGGACCCCAGATCAAAGAACACATTTCCAGCGGTCTTATGTCCGTTGCTCACGCTTCTTGGCAAATGTCTTCTTCTTATCGGTGTCCTTTAGTAGTGGTTCCTTTGCAGCAATTTGACCATGAAGGTCTTTATTTTCTCCTCTGAACAGTTGATGTTGAGATGTGTCTGTTACTTAAACTCTGTTAAGAATTTATTTGGGCTGCAATTTATGAGGTTGGTAACTCTAATGAACGTATCCTCTGCAGCAGAGATAACTCTGTGTCTTCCATTCCTGTGGCGTTCCTCATGAGATCCAGTTCCATCATAGCGCTTGATGATTTTTGCGACTGCACTTGAAGAAACTCTCCAAGTTCTTGAAATGTTCCGTATTGACTGACCTTAACGTCTTAAAGTAATGATGGACTGTCGTCTCTCTTTGCTTATTTGAGCTGTTCTTGCCATAATATGGACTTGGTCTTTTACCAAATAGGGCTTCTCTATACCCCCCTCCACCACACACCTTGTCACAACACAACTGTTTGGATCAAACGCATTAAGAAGAAATTCCACAAAATAACATTTAAGAAAACACACCTGTTAATGAAATTCATTCCAGGTGACTACCTCATGAAGCTGGTTGAGAGAATGCCAAGAGTTTGCAAAGCTGTCATCAAGGCAAAGGCTGGCTATTTGAAGAATCCAAATGTAAAATATATTTTGATTTGTTTAACACTTTTTTGGTTACTACATGATTCCATATGTGTTATTTCATAGTTTTGATGTCTTCAGTGTTATTCTACGATGTACTGTAGAAAAAAGTAAAAATAAAGAAAAACCCTT
This sequence comes from Oncorhynchus tshawytscha, assembly GCF_018296145.1. Classification (NCBI taxonomy): domain Eukaryota; kingdom Metazoa; phylum Chordata; class Actinopteri; order Salmoniformes; family Salmonidae; genus Oncorhynchus; species Oncorhynchus tshawytscha. Next base: position 87,978,760 of record NC_056444.1, read on the forward strand.
GAATGAGTAGGTGTTGTATAAAAGAAATGTGATTTGATTTAATGAACTTATCCTCTGCAGCAGAGGTAACTCTGGGTCTTCCTTTCTTGTGGCTGCCCTCATGAGAGCCAGTTTCATCATAGCGCTTGATGGTTTTTACGACTGCAATTGAAGAAACTTTCAAAGTTTTAGAAATTGTCCGCATTGACTGACCATATCATAAAGTAATGATGGACTGTCGTTTCTCTTTGCTTATTTGAGGCGTTCATGCCATAATATGGACTTGGTCTTTTACCAAATAGGGCTATCTTCTGTATACCCCCCTACCTTATCACAACACAACTGATTGGCTCAAACAATAAGAAGGAAAGAAAACCCACAAATTCACTTTTAACAAGGCACACCTGTTAATTAAAATGCATTCCCGGTGACTACCTCATGAAGCTGGTTGAGAGAATGCCAAGCGTTTGCAAAGCAGCTGTCATCAAGGCAAAGGGTGGCTACTTTGTTTAACACTTTATTTGGTTACTACATGATCGCCATATGTCTTATTTCATAGTTTTGATGTCTTAACTGTTGTTCTTGTAGAAAATAGTAAAAAGAAAGAAAAACCTGGATTTTGTAGGTGTGTCCAAACTTTTTACTGGTACTCTATATCTCAATTTTTGTATTTTTGTTTATCAAAATAAGCTTTGTTGAACAAGAAGCTATCATTATTATTGAATGTGCATAATTATTATTATTATTGAATGTGCATAATGCATGGTCTGGTTGCATTTTTAACAAAAAAGGGCATTTTCAAAAACAGAATTAAAAGCCAGATCAGTGATTATTGCAAAAAAAAGCAGGTTAAAACTATTTTGATAAAATAATTTGTATATTAGTGGGTCTGATTGTTGTGGAAGGCTTATATTTATCCTAGGTATAACTAAGTCCTGATTATTGCTTATTGTTTGAAATTCAGTGTATTTGACCTTTAATTGTAGCAGGAATTAGGCTATAGGACATGAACACAGGACTCATCAACAGCCCCTCAAGCCCACGTGCTCGTGAGTAGCCAGCTAATCTTTATATTTCAAGTTGAGCCAGCTTGGATCCATTTGCTAGCTAACAAGGTATAACAGTTGAGCCAGCTTGGACCTATTTGCTAGCTAACAAGGTAGAACTGTTGAGCCAGCTTGGATCTATTTGCTAGCTAACAAGGTAGAACTGTTGAGCCAGCTTGGACCTATTTGCTAGCTAACAAGGGATAACAGTTGAGCCAGCTTGGACCTATTTGCTAGCTAACAAGGTATAACAGTTTAATAGTAATATACACCAATGGCACAACAAACTGAATATCCATTTTCCAGAATCCTCAACAGCAAATAAAGAGTTGCAACCGCTAGTCAGAGAGGAAGATGTGATTTCTCAACTATGTTGGTGGGAGAAGCAGGGGGAGGGTCTTTGCGTGTGAAGCAAGGGGAGGGTCTTTGCGTGTAAAGCAGGGGAGGGGCTTGGCGTGAGAGGTAGGGGGGCTTGGTGTGAGGGGGAGGGGCTTGGTGTGAGAGGCAGGGGGAGGGGCTTGGCGTGAGAAGCAGGGGGAGGGGCTTGGCATGTGAAGCAGGGGGAGGGGCTTGGTGTGAGAGGCAGGGGAGGGGCTTGGTGTGTGTAAACCATAGAGGAAGAGGCAAAGATAAAATATATCCAAAATAAGGCCAATGCATTTCTGTGGGTTTATTTTGGGCCTCAGCTTGTCGCCTGCCTTCCTGCCTTTGGGATGACTCCTATTGTTATGGAGGAGACGTGCATCTCATCATTATTTACAGATCTCTGGTGTAAATGGGGAAATGCACACAGCACAGAGGAGCGAAGGAGACTAAAAATACAATCACCAGAACATAAAAACTCAAATAAAACCTAGATTCATAAAACCATCAATTTGAATTCATCGACTTAATTTGACATATATTGACCAACTTGACACAACTGTGGGAAGAATTGGAGTCAACATGGGACCAGCATCCCTGTAGAAAACCTTCAACACCTTGTAGAGTCCCATGCCCCGATGAATTGAGGCTGTTCGGAGGGCAAAAGGAGGTGCAACTCTATATTAGGAAGGTGTTCCTAATGTTTTGCACACTCAGTGTATATCTGTACTAGCCACGCAGGGAAACAGAACAGAAACTATAAAACAGATGCTCAGGACAGTGGATCAGCTCTCTGCACTGCCAGGCGAGGTGGTTACCAACCTGCCGATCGACTGGTCCATCTACAAGGCTAGTCGATCACCAAACGTTTGTAATTTAAAAAATATATATAAAGCCTTGTGTTCCTATTATTTATATTCGTTCACACTGTTTGGCAGTAGAGAGACTTGATTCAAGCAAAGTGCTCCCATTTTGAACCGTTTCGTGTGTGAAGGTAGAACTCCGCCTAGAGAGCAAATCAAGTGCACCTATAGGCCTACCGCTGGCCAATCAGATAGCTCAGATTACCGTGTCTGCACGATTTCCTCGAGACATAGACTGTAAAAAGAAGACTTGAAAGCACAGCAAAGTTGATACTGTGAGATTTCAAATCTTTTAAATCCACGACTATATAATCAACAAATACAGCAAAGAGCTGCTGTTTTTAGGAGTCACTTTGTTCAACACTTTTATAAGCCATAAAATGTCTCCCTACTTCCACTCACGCTACAACCAGCTACAACCAGGTCTGCAGCTGTAATGAATGAATACAACCTGCACTGCAGCTGTAATGTATGCAATGTGTTCCCATAAGCTTGTGTTGTTATTATTATTAGCATCTTGTCTCTTGTTTAATATCGAAGATTATTTATATTTCTCTGGTCATAGGAGTAACAACACGAATTGGTTCGTCTGGTCAGAAATAATGTGTGCGACTTAAGTTGGCATCAGCTGGAAGACTGTGTCCTTTAGACAAGTGAGAGGCAGCCTCACCTCTGCTCCCTCCCCTCAGACTGACCATCAGCTGGAAGACTGTCCCCTTTTCTCAGTGGAGAGAGCGGAGGGACAGTGTCCTTTAGACAGGTGAGAGGCAGGTCTCACCTCCCCTCAAACTGACCATCAGTCCAGTAAAAAAGCTAATTATTATGCTCACTCAGCTGTGCCTCACCAGTAATACAACAAATTATCTATAAATTATATTACCAGGGTGATCATACATCTACATGTGGTAAATATAATTTCTAAATGTCTGTTAAGAACAGCATTAGCAGGGCATTTCAATCATAGCCGATCTGCAGTGATAATGCATTGGACCTATAGTCTACTACAAACCTCACTGCTACAGAACTGGCTTTAATTGGTTAATGTTGCATAGACTCAGGAAGTGATCTTGACTCAGAAAAGGTTGGGGACCATTGCACAGGAGGGTATAGCTGAGTGCACCTCTCTCATATGGGTCATTTTCTGATCCTCGGCACTGACTTTAAGAAGCTCTTAGAGAGGACACACACACGAACACACACACACAACACAGTGCCACTGACACAGCCTGCTACCAAAACCTGCGGGCTCTCCTTCACTGCAGCCAACGTGAGTAAAACATTTAAACGTGTTAACCCTCGCGAGGCTGCCGGCCCAGATGGCATCCCCAGCCGCGTCCTCAGAGCATGCACAGACCAGCTGGCTGGTGTGGTTAAGGACATTTCCTTAACCAGTTCCCACATGCTTCTAGAGGGCCACCATTGTTCCTGTTCCAAAGAAAGTGATGGTAACTGAGCAAAATGACTATCGCCCCGTAGCACTCACTTCTGTCAACATGAAGTGCTTTGAGGCTACTCAAGGACCATATCACCTCCACCTTACCTGACACCCTAGACCCACTCCTATTTGCTTACCGCCCCAATAGGTCCACAGACAACGCAATCCCAAACACACTGCCCTAACCCATCTGGACAAGAGGAATACCTATGTGAGAATGCTGTTCATCGACTACAGCTCAGCATTTAGCACCATAGTACCCTCCAAACTCATCATTAAGCTCGAGACCCGGGTCTCAACCCCGCCCTGTGCAACTGGGTCCTGGACTTCCTGACGGTCCGCCCCCAGGTGGTGAGGGTAGGTAACAACATCTCCACCCCACTGATCCTCAAAACTGGGGCCCCACAAGGGTGCGTTCTCAGCCCTCTCCTGTACTCCCTGTTCACCCACGACTGTGTGGCCATGCATGCCTCCAACTCAATCATCAAGTTTGCAGATGACACTACAGTGGTAGGCTTGATTACCAACAACAACGAGACGGCCTACAGGGAGGAGGCGAGGGCACTCGGAGTGTGGTGTCAGGAAAATAACCTCACACTCAATGTCAACTAAATAAAGGAGATGATTGTGGACTTCAGGAAACAGCAGAGGGAACACCCCCCTATCCACATCGACGGGACAGTAGTGGAGAAGGTGGAAAGTTTTAAGTTCTTCGGCCTACACATCACGGACAAACTGAATTGGTCCACCCACACAGACAGCGTGGTGAAGAAGGCGCAGCAGCGCCTCTTCAACCTCAGGAGGCTGAAGAAATTTGGCTTGTCACCAAAAACACTCACAAACTTTTACAGATGCACAATCGAGAGCATCCTGCCGGGTTGTATCACCTCCTGCTCCGCAGTTGCCGTACAACCGTAAGGCTCTCCAGAGGGTAGTGAGGTCTGCACAACGCATCACCTGCAAACTACCTGCCCTCCAGGACACCTACACCACCCGATGTCACAGGAAGGCCACATAGATCATCAAGGACAACAACCACCCGAGACACTGCCTGTTCACCCCGCTATCATCCAGAAGGCGAGGTCAGTACAGGTGCATCAAAGCAGGGACCGAGAGACTGAAAAACAGCTTCTATCTGAAGGCCATCAGACTGTTAAACAGCCATCGCTAACATTGAGTGGCTGCAGCCAACATACTGACTCATCTCTAGCCACTTAATAATTTAAAAAAATTAATAAATGTATTACCACGTTAAACAATGCAACTTTATGTAATGTTTACATACCCTACATTACTCATCTTATATACTATACTCTATACCATCTTCTGCATCTTGCCTATGCCGTTCGGCCATCGCTCATTCATATATTTTTATGTACATATTCTTATTCATTCCTTTTTTGTTAGCTTAGATTACTTGTTAGATATTACAGCACGGTCGGAACTAGAAGCACAAGCATTTCGCTACACTCACATTAACATCTACTAACCATGTGTATGTGACAAATAAAATTTGATTTGATTTGACCAACAACTTATCAACAACTGACCATCTGACCAACTAACCAACTGACCATCTGATCATCAACTGACCACCAATTGACCATCTGACCAATTGACCATCTGACCATCCGACTACCAACTGACCAACAACTGACCAACTGACCAACTAACCATCTGGCCAACTGACCACCAACGGACAAACTTACCAACAACTGACCAACTAACCAACTGGCCATCCGACCACCAACTGACAAACAACTGACAAACAACTGACCACCAACTGACCACCTGACCAACTGACCATCTGAACAACCGACCAACCGACCATCTGACCAACTGACCAACAACTGACCAACTGACCACCTAAACAACTGATCGATGGACTATCCGACCACCCCACCAACAACTGACCGACAACCGACCGACAACCGACCAATAACTGACCAACAACTGACCAATAACTGACCACCTGGCCAACAACTGACCAACAACTGACCATCTGACCAACTGACCACTAACTGACCATCTGACCAACTGACCAACAACTGACCATCTGACCAACTGACCACCAACTGACCAACTGACCATCTGGCCAACCGACCAACAACTGACCAACAACTGACCAACTAACCATCTGACTAACTGACCACCAACTGACCACCTGACCAACTGACCAACTGGCCATCTGGCCAACTGACCAACTGGCCAACTAACCGACTGATCAACAACTGACCAACTGTCCATCTGGCACTCTGACCAACTGACCATCTGGCACTCTGACCAACTGTCCATCTGGCACTCTGACCAACTGACCATCTGATACAACTGACCAACAACTGACCAACTGACCATCTGACCAACTGTCCATCTGGCACTCTGACCAACTGACCATTTTACCAGCTGACCATCTAAACAACTGATCAACTGATCAACTGACCAACTGACCAACTGGCCAACTGACCAACTGGCCAACTGACCAACTGACCAACTGACCATCTGACCAACTGACCAACTGACCATCTGACCAACTGACCAAAATGGCGCTGGAAGAAATGGCAGTAGTTTTACAGGTGATCAACCAGTTGTGCTATTATATGGGTTTTTTTCTCCACATTATTTGTAACTTCTTTTGTTCATAAGGTTTCTGCAACCGTATTTTACGGCAAAAAAGAGCTTCTGGATATCAGGACAGGACACTCACCTCGGATTAGACAAAGAGCTTCTGGATATCAGGACAGGACACTCACCTCGGATTAGACAAAGAGCTTCTGGATATCAGGACAGAGATCACTCACCTCGGATTAGACAAAGAGCTTCTGGATATCAGGACAGGACACTCACCTCGGATTAGACAAAGAGCTTCTGGATATCAGGACAGGACACTCACCTCGGATTAGACAAAGAGCTTCTGGATATCAGGACAGGACACTCACCTCGGATTAGACAAAGAGCTTCTGGATATCAGGACAGAGATCACTCACCTCGGATTAGACACAGAGCTTCTGGATATCAGGACAGAGATCACTCACCTCGGATTAGACAAAGAGCTTCTGGATATCAGGACAGGACACTCACCTCGGATTTTTTCTTCAACAAGCAAAACACACAAGACATTCTCCAATCACCCGACAGGGCCAACATCCCCGTTATTTGCAAGAGGAAGCGACGCAGGTACAGAGGACAAAGAGCCGGATGCCTGGTCAGGACCCGGAAAAGGCGAGTGGGAAAGCTGCCGTTACCGTTAATACTACTCACCAACGTGCAATCATTGGACAATAAACTAGACAAGATACAATCACAAATATCCTACCAACGGGACATCAAAAACTGTAATATCCTATGTTTCACGAAATCGTGGCTGAATGACGCACGGATATTCAGCTAGCGGGATACACGCTGCACCGGCAAGATAGAACAGCACACGAGGGGGGGGATGTCTGTGCATATTTGTAAACAACAACTGGTGCACGAAATCTAAGGAAGTCTCTAGATTTTGCTCACCTGAAATAGAGTATATTGTGATAAATTGCAGGCCACACTACTTGCCTAGAGAGTTTTCAGCTATACTTTTCGTAGCTGTTTATTTACCACCACAGACAGATGCTGGAACTAAGACCACACTCAGTCAGCTATATAAGGAAATAAGCAAACAGGAAACCACTCACCCAGAGGCGGCGCTCCTAGTGGCCGGAGACTTTAATGCAGGGAAACTTAAATCAGTTCTACCAAATTTCCATCAACATGTTAAATGTGCAACCAGAGGGAAAAAAAGTATAAATCACCGATACTCCACACACAGAGACGCGTACAAAGCTCTCCCTCGCCCTCCATTTGGTAAATCCGACCACAACTCTATCCTCCTGATTCCTGCTTACAAGCAAAAATTAAAGCAGGAAGCACCAGTGACTCAGTGTACAAAAAAGTGGTCAGATGAAGCAGATGCTAAATGACAGGACTGTTTTGCTATCACAGACTGGAACATGTTCCGGGATTCTACCGATGGCATTGAGGAGTACACCACATCAGTCACTGGCTTTATCAATAAGTGCACCGAGGACATCCCCCCCACAGTGACTGTACGTACATACCCCAACCAGAAGCCATGGATTACAGGCAACATTCGCAATGAGCTAAAGGGTAGAGCTGCCGCTTTCAAGGTGTGGGACTCTAACCCGGAAGGTTACAAGAAATCTTGCTATGCGCTGTGACAAACCATCAAACAGGCAAAGTGTCAATACAGGGCTAAGATTGAATCATACTACACTGGCTCCGATGCACGTCTTATGTGGCATGGCAAACTATTACAGGCTACAAAGGGAAGCACAGCCGCAAGCTGCCCAGTGAGACGAGCTAAATCACTTCTATGCTTCGAGGCAAGCAACACTGAGGCATACATAAGAGCATCAGCTTTTCCGGACGACTGGGTGATCACGCTCTCCGTAGTCAACTTGAGGAAGACCTTTAAACAGGTCAACATACACAAGGCCGCAGGGCCAGACGGATTACCAGGACGTGTGCTCTGGGCATGTGCTGACCAACTGGCAGGTGTCTTCACTGACATGTTCAACCTGTCCCTGATTGAGTCTGTAATTCCAACATGTTTCAAGCAGACCACCATAGTCTCTGTGCCCAAGAACACAAAGGCAACTTGCTTAAATGACTACAGACCCATCGCACTCACGTCCATAGCCATGAAGTGCTTTGAAAGGTTGGTAATGGCTCACATCAACACCATTATCCCAGAAACTCCAATTTGCATACCGCCCAAACAGATCCACAGATGATGCAATCTCTATTACACTCCACACTGCCCTTTCCCACCTGGACAAAAGGAACACTTATGTGAGAATGCTATTCATTGACTACAGCTCAGCGTTCAACACCATAGTACCCTCAAAGCTCATCACTAAGCTAAGGATCCTGGGACTAAACACCTCCCTCTGCAACTGGATCCTGGACTTCCTCACTGGCTGCCCCCAGGTTGTAAGGGTAGGTAGCAACACATCTGCCACGCTGATCCTCAACACTGGAGCTCCCCAGGGGTGCATGCTCAGTCCCCTCCTGTACTCCCTGTTCACCCTTGACTGCATGGCCAAGCACGACTCCAACACCATCATTAACCTGTTTGGGGTAGGGGGCAGCATTTTCACTTTTGGATAAATAGCATGCCCAAACTGAACTGCCTCCTACTTTGTCCCAGATCCTAATATATGCATATTATTAGTAGTATTGGATAGTAAACACTCTGATGTTTTTAAAACAGTTTGAATCATGTCTGTGAGTATAACAGAACTTATTTAGCAGGCGAAACCCCGAGGACAAACCATTCAGATTTTTTTTTAAAGTCATTGTCTTTTCAATATGTTTTCATTGGGAATCCAGAATTCTAATCGACTTTCCTGCAGTTCCTACCGCTTCCACTGGATGTCACCAGTTTATAGAAATTGGTTGAGGGTTTTCCTTTGTGTAATGAAGAAGTGCCATAGCTCAGAACGAACGTCACATGATGTGTACCTTTTGATAGAGGCGTGAAAAGTAGTTTGTTTTGCTCCTGTATGGAACACAGATCATCCCGTCTTCAATTTGATCGATTATATACGTTTAGAAATACCTAAAGTTGTATTACAAAAGTAGTTTGAAATGTTTTGGCAAAGTTTACAGGTAACTTTTGAGATATTTTGTAGGGACGTTGCGTAAATTGAAAGCAGTGATTTCTGGATTAAACGCGCCAAATATATTGACATTTTGGATATATATCGACGGAATTAATCGAACAAAAGGACCATTTGTGATGTTTATGGGACATATAGGAGTGCCAACAAAAGAAGCTCATCACAGGTAAGGCATGATTTATATTTTATTTATGCGTTTTGTGTCATGTCTGCAGAGTTGAAATATGCTACTCTCTCATTGTTTACTGTTGTGTTATCATCAGATAATAGCATCTTTTTCCTTTCCTGAAAAGTCTTTTTGAAATCTGACATGTTGGCTGGATTCACAACGAGTGTAGCTTTAATTTGCTATCTTGCATGTGTAATTTAATGAAAGTTTGAATTCGCCTGCCTGACCATACTGCCTGCCCCATACTGCCTGCCCTGACTACACTGTCTCCCTACAGGGAGCCACCTTTGGGAGGCATGAGGATCTACTCCTGGACCTTTTGGAACGGCTTTGTTTCCTGATGGATCGCCACGACTAAGGGTTCAAGACTATTATGGAGCAAATCAGGGAGTTATCTCATAGGCAGCCCGCCACCTATGAGACCCCCCAACCACCCAGTAACCTTTTTACTATTAGTGGGGGGTTTGTACAGCCTACCCTGGCTCCCCGAGAACCCCGCTTACCACTTCCGGAGCAATATTCGTGGGATCCTGGAACCTGCCGGGGTTTTCTTTCTCAGTGCTCCCTCATTTTTGAGCTGCAGCCATCTTCATTTCCTTCGAATCTGTCGAAGATAGCATATATTATTACACGGGAAGGGCGCTCTACTGGGCTATGGCAGTTTGGGAGCAACAATCTGCAATTTGTTGTGATGTGGAAGACTTCATGGCAGAGGTGAGGAAGGTTTTCGATTCTCCAGTATCCGGAAGAGAAGCGGCCCGAAAACTACTTGAATTACGTCAAGACTCCCATAGTGTGGCAGACTACGCTGTAGACTTTCACACGTCTGCCGCCGAGAGGGCCTGGAATCCAGAGTCCCTGTTTGATACCTTTCTTCATGGATTATCAGAGGTGATAAAAGATGAGCTAACTGCTTGGGAGTTACCGGTGGACATCGATTCCCTCATCGCCCGCACCATTAGGATTGATGGACATCTATGGGAAAGCAGGAGTGAGAGTCTGGCCTAGGTTACACTCGTCCATCCGCTGCGGCTCTGACGGAATCTGGAAGTCCCCGAAGACTGTTTTTCCGAGAGGATCCGAGACCACCCGAGCTCCCTCGAGAATCATCGACCACAGGTGAGTTGGATACACCGGGAAGAGCTAGATTATCACCTAGGGAACATTCTCTAATTCCCATTACCCAAACTCCTTTTTTTGTGATCCTGCTGTGAGGAGATCAGTCTAAGTCTCTCCGGGTGCTCATTGACTCTGGGGCAGAATTTAGTTTCATGGACGCTACCCTGGTATCAGAACTAAGTATCCCCACTTAATAATTATCCTCTTAACTCCTCTCCGTTCCCATGGCCGCCAGGGCATTGGACGGCAGCTCCATTGGAAGAGTCACGCTCAGTTACCATTAATATGCGGGTAGTCAATACATCTTCTCCTCATTCAGTCTCACCACATCCCTGCTTTGGGATTTTCTTGGCTCCAGAAGCACAACTCCGATATTGACTGGACCACGGGTCCAATCCTGGGTTGGAGCCCGTTCTGCCATTCACATTGCCTGAAGGTGGCGCAGCCTTCCCGGAACGTCTGCCTCCAGGGTTGAGTACGGCCTCGGATCTCTCTGCCGTTCCTGCAGAGTACCATGACCTCCTGGGAGGTTTCAGCAACGCTCGTGCTACCTCCCTTTACGATTGTGCTATTGACCTCCTCCAAGGCACCACACCACCTCGAGGCCTGTTATTTTCCCCCTCTGATCCTGAGACCAAGGCCATGGAGTACATCGCGGCCACTCTCCCATCTGTACAGTTCTACTGCCACTCCCTCTGAATCTGAGACCATCCTCCCTGCCTCATGTTTGGCGGCTTTAGTTGTTTGGGGTATTGAGGCTCTGGTCCGTAAGAAACAACATTCCCAGGCACAACGTGCCCCCTGTTCGCTCCTGATTCGGCCCGGCCTCAGGTCCTGGAATGGGCTCACTCCTCCAGGCTTACCTGTCATCCTGGAGCTCGTCGTACCCTGGCTTTCCTCCGACAATGCTTCTGGTGGCCCACCATGGCTCCTGATGCCTAGGCCTTCGTCGCCGCATGCATGGTGTCTGCTCAAAGCAAGACTCCGCGGCAAGCTCTGTCTGGCCTCCTTCAGCCACTGCCTATCTCTCATCGCCCCTTTTCCCATATTTCGTCACTGGGCTTCCCCCGTCAGATGGTAACACCACCAACACCACCATGCTGACGGTGGTGGATGGGTTCCCCAGATGTTCATCTGCCGCTGTCGGCGTACCTGGAAAAGAGCTCGGGCAGCTCTTCTCAAGACCACCTCTGGGTATCATCGGCAAGCGGACCGCCACCGGACTCTGGCTCCCCGCTATTGGGTCGGGCACAGGGTATGGTTGTCCACATGGGACCTGTCCCTCCGGGTGGAATCCCACAAACTTTCCCCCCGTTTCATTGGTCCTTTCCCCATTGCTAGAGTCCTTAGTCCCACTGCTGTCCGTCTGCTGTTACCCCGTACCCTCCGTGTTCACCCAACATTTCAACTGTTCAAGCCTTTGTCTTCTGTTTCTAGGCCCATTTCTAGGTGTCATCGACGGTCAGCCAGCATACACGGTGAGACGCCTCCTGAGGGTTCGACCATGGGGCTTGGGTTTCCAGGACCTGGTTGACTGTGGGTTATGGGCAGGAGGAGAGGTGCTGGGTTCCCACTAAAGACGTCCTGGACCCGACCGTTGTCACCGCCGGCACCCCGGTCAGCCAGGTGGTGCCCAGGTAGGACGCCACTTGGTGCCCAGGTAGAACGCCAGGTGGTACCCAGGTAGAACGCCAGGTGGTGCCCAGGTAGAACGCCAGGTGGTGCCCAGGTAGAACGCCAGGTGGTACCCAGGTAGGATGCCAGGTGGTGCCCAGGTAGAACGCCAGGTGGTGCCCAGGTAGAACGCCAGGTGGTACCCAGGTAGGACGCCAGGTGGTGCCCAGGTAGAACGCCAGGTGGTGCCCAGGTAGAACGCCAGGTGGTGCCCAGGTAGAATGCCAGGTGGTGCCCAGGTAGAACGCCAGGTGGTGCCCAGGTAGAACGCCAGGTGGTGCCCAGGTAGAACGCCAGGTGGTGCCCAGGTAGAACGCCAGGTGGTACCCAGGTAGAACGCCAGGTGGTGCCCAGGTAGTACGCCAGGTGGTGCCCAAGTAGGATGCCAGGTGGTGCCCAGGTAGAACGCCAGGTGGTGCCCAGGTAGAAAGCCAGGTGGTGCCCAGGTAGAACGCCAGGTGGTGCCCAGGTAGAACACCAGGTGGTGCCCAGGTAGAACGCCAGGTGGTACCCAGGTAGAACGCCAGGTGGTGCCCAGGTAGTACGCCAGGTGGTGCCCAAGTAGGACGCCAGGTGGTGCCCAGGTAGAACGCCAGGTGGTGCCCAGGTAGAACGCCAGGTGGTGCCAGGTAGGATGCCAAGTGGTGCCCAGGTAGGACGCCAGGTGGTGCCCATAGAGAGGTGTGTGAGCTCGCTCCACATCATGGAAGACAGACAGGTACACCCACTATGACTGGCCAGTCACGCCCCCTGTTGCTCATCATTTTATTTAGTGCGATGTTTATTCCTTTCATTTGGTTTTCAGTATCATTTTAATTTTACATTTGCTCTTTTGAAATTGTGTTCCCTGTTTGTCTGTTGCCAGTTCGTCTTGTCAAGTCAACCAGCATGTTTTTCCATGCTCCTGCTGTTTCTTATCTCTCTTTTGATAGTTCTCCCGGTTTTGACCCTTGCCTGCCTTGACCCTGAAACCACCTGCCTGACCATACTGCCTGCCCTGACCTCGAGCCTGCCTACCACTCTGTACCTCCTGGACTCTGACCTTGTTTATGATCTTTTGCCTCTCCCTTGGATTATAATATATATCATAGACTCGAACCATCTGCCTCCCATGTCTGCATCTGGGTCTCGCCCGGTGCCCTTATAAAACAACGCTGGTCTATCAGTATATCTATATATATATATATATATATATATATATATATATATATATATATATATATATATATATATATACTGTACTACTCTGATCTAGCAGTGTATGTATAGATACTATACTATACTAAACAGATACTATACTATACTATACTATACTAAACAGTATATCTGGTATATCTATGTATAGATACTATATGACGTTGGTTTATCTATATATAGATAATGTACTACTCTGGTCTAACAGCATATCTGGTGTATCTACATCTACAATATACATAGATAAGCTGGTCTGTTCATTTCTGATTGTCATTTAATCATGTTTAACTGAATTGTCTGATCTTTAGTCTCGTTTCACTGAAAGGTATGTTCTTTGTAACATAATGGTCTGGTCTGTTTGGGTCTTTATGTTACATCTGCTCCTGCCACGCCCTCTACTTCTCATCCTGTGTCTCCCTAACCTGCCCCCAGTGCTCTCTCCCTCTTCCTGTGTGTGTGTGTGTGGGTGGAGACAGGTGTGCTGGAGGCAGAGCAGATCCCCACCAGCTGCAACCTGTTCCATAATCAAGACCTCTACAAATACTCAGCCCTGCCACTTCCACGCTGCCAGATCTTAACCTCTGCTCATTCTGCCCACTCTGACTTTGGCCCCTGTCCCCAGTCAAACATCTCGTCAGTCCTGCTACTCTGTCCTGGACCCCACACTCCACTGCGTCCTTGGATTCCTCTCCGGACCTGCTTGTCCAGTCCCGACTCCCCTCGCTCCAGCCTCAGCCTCCACATCGGGCTTCCTGCAACCCGCCTGAGCTTCCCCTGGCCTGCACCCCATCTTCCCCCTGTGGTTCAATAAATACCTTGGTTACCTCATCCCAGTCTCCTCGTCTGAGTCTGCACTTGGGTTCACCTGTTCAAATCAAATTTTATTTGTCACATACACATGGTTAGCAGATGTTAATGCGAGTGTAGCGAAATGCTTGTGCTTCTAGTTCCGACAATGCAGTAATAACCAACAAGTAATCTAGCTAACAATTCCAAAACTACTACCTTATAGACACAAGTGTAAGGGGATAAAGAATATGTACATAATATGTACATAAAGATATATGAATGAGTGATGGTACAGAGCGGCATTGGCAAGATACAGTAGATGGTATTGAGTGCAGCATATACATATGAGATGAGTAATGTAGGGTATGTAAACAAAGTGGCATAGTTAAAGTGGCTAGTGATACATGTATTACATAAAGATGCAGTAGATGATATAGAGTACAGTATATACGTATACATATGAGATAAATAATGTAGGGTATGTAAACATTATATTGGGTATCATTGTTTAAAGTGACATCGGGTGGTGTAGGTGTCCTGGAGGGCAGGTAGTTTGCCCCCGGTGATGCGATGTGCAGACCTCACTACCCTCTGGAGAGCCTTACGGTTGTGGGCGGAGCAGTTGCCGTACCAGGCGGTGATACAGCCCGACAGGATGCTCTCGATTGTGCATCTGTAGAAGTTTGTGAGTGCTTTTGGTGACAAGCCAAATTTCTTCAGCCTCCTGAGGTTGAAGAGGCCCTGCTGCGCCTTCTTCACGATGCTGTCTGTGTGGGTGGACCAATTCAGTGTGTCTGTGATGTGTACGCCGAGGAACTTAAAACTTACTACCCTCTCCACTACTGTTCCATCAATGTGGATAGGGGGGTGTTCCCTCTGCTGTTTCCTGAAGTCCACAATCATCTCCTTAGTTTTGTTGATGTTGAGTGTGAGGTTATTTTCCTGACACCACACTCCGAGGGCCCTCACCTCCTCCCTGTAGGCCGTCTCGTCGTTGTTGGTAATCAAGCCTACCACTGTTGTGTCGTCCGCAAACTTGATGATTGAGTTGGAGGTGTGCGTGGCCACGCAGTCGTGGGTGAACAGGGAGTACAGGAGAGGGCTCAGAACGCACCCTTGTGGGGCCCCAGTGTTGAGGATCAGCGGGGTGGAAATGTTGTTGCCTACCCTCACCACCTGGGGGCGGCCCGTCAGGAAGTCCAGTACCCAGTTGCACAGGGCGGGGTCGAGACCCAGGGTCTCGAGCTTGATGACGAGCTTGGAGGGCACTATGGTGTTAAATGCCGAGCTGTAGTCGATGAACAGCATTCTCACATAGGTATTCCTCTTGTCCAGATGGGTTAGGGCAGTGTGCAGTGTGGTTGAGATTGCATCGTCTGTGGACCTATTTGGGCGGTAAGCAAATTGGAGTGGGTCTAGGGTGTCAGGTAGGGTGGAGGTGATATGGTCCTTGACTAGTCTCTCAAAGCACTTCATGATGGCGGAAGTGAGTGCTACGGGGCGGTAGTCATTTAGCTCAGTTACCTTAGCTTTCTTGGGAACAGGAACAATGGTGGCCCTCTTGAAGCATGTGGGAACAACAGACTGGGATAGGGATTGATTGAATATGTCCGTAAACACACCAGCCAGCTGGTCTGCGCATGCTCTGCAACCATACTCCGCATGACATTTTAGTCCTGTTTCACTGAAGGGTCTGGTCTTTAGTCCTGTTTATCTGAAGGGTCTGGTCTTTAGTCCTGTTTATCTGAAAGGCCTGGTCTTTAGTCCTGTTTATCTGAAGGGTCTGGTCTGTTTCACCTCTCAGCCTCACAGAGCAGGAGCTCTTAGCCTTCATCTGTCTCTTTGTCTCTCTTCCCCTCTCTATCTCTGCCTCTCCTTCTCACTCCTTCCCCTCTTTGCCTCTCCTTCTCGCTCCTTCCCCTCTCTGCCTCTCCTTCTCGCTCCTTCCCCTCTCTATCTCTGCCTCTCCTTCTCGCTCCTTCCCCTCTCTATCTCTGCCTCTACGTTTTGCTCTGTTGGTTCTCCCATCTCTTATCCTGTGCGGTTTGCAGAGATGAAGGCTAAATAGGTGATTATTTAGGGCACTTCATAAATTCCTTTAAACAAATGCAGGGAGGCAGTCAGGCATCTCTGTGTGTGGTTTACCAACTCAGCTCCTTCTCTGTGACACTGTCTCTCCTAGTGCTGGCTTGATTCTCTGTTCCAACCTGCGGCCTTTTCTAAACAGACTAAACAACAACCACCTCTGTGTGATTTCATCAATGTACTCTGATCTGAGCTCTTGTCATACCAGGACTCAGCAGCAAGAGACCGTATAAACTTATAAAACACTATACTTGCTACCACTAATACCACTTTACAATACAAAGACATTACTCCTACTACATGATTAGATCCCTAATATAGTACCATGTAAGTACCAATGTATGATGGTGTCCATTGCAAAAACTTTTACACAGAGATGCTGTGTCCTGCTTCACCTCTTAGTGTACGAAGGAGCTCTCTCACTGGAATGGGCTCCACCCTCTGGCTGTTCTCCTGAGAGTGGGTGGGTTGGTAGAGAGGGAGAGTGGGAGGGAGGGAGAGAGGGAGAGTGGGAGGGAGGGGGAGAGAGGGAGAGAGGGAGGGGGAGGAGAGAGGGAGAGTGGGAGGGAGGTAGAGAGGGAGAGTGGGAGAGAGGGAGGGAGAGAGAGAGAGGGAGGGGGAGGGAGGGAGGGAGGGAGGGAGGGAGGGAGGGAGGGAGGGAGGGAGGGAGGGAGGGGAGGGAGGGAGGGAGGGAGGGAGGGAGGGAGGGAGGGAGGGAGGGAGGGAGGGGGAGGGAGGGAGGGGAGAGTGGGAGGGAGGTAGAGAGGGAGAGTGGGGGAGGGGGAGGGAGAGAGAGAGAGGGGAGGGAGAGAGGGAGAGTGGGAGGGAGAGAGAGAGGGAGAGTGGGAGGGAGGGAGAGAGGGAGGGAAGGGAGAGAGGGAGAGTGGGAGGGAGGTAGAGAGGGAGAGTGGGAGGGAGGTAGAGAGGGAGAGTGGGAGGGAGGGAGAGAGAGGGGAGAGTGGGAGGGAGGTAGAGAGGGAGAGTGGGAGGGAGGTAGAGAGGGAGAGTGGGAGGGAGGTAGAGAGGGAGAGTGGGAGGGAGGTAGAGAGGGAGAGTGGGAGGGAGGTAGAGAGGGAGAGAGGGAGGGAGGGAGAGAGAGAGAGTGGGAAGGAGGGAGAGAGGGGGAGAGTGGGAGGGAGGGAGAGGGAGAGAGGAGAGAGTGGGAGGGAGGTAGAGAGGGAGAGTGGGAGGGAGGGAGAGAGGGAGAGTGGTAGGGAGGTAGTGAGGGAGAGTGGTAGGGAGATAGAGAGGGAGAGTGGGAGGGAGGGAGAGAGGGGGAGAGTGGGAGGGAGGTAGAGAGGGGAGAGAGGGAGAGTGGTAGGGAGAGAGAGGGAGAGTGGGAGGGAGGGAGAGAGGGAGAGTGGGAGGGAGGTAGAGAGGGAGGGAGGGAGGTAGAGAGGGGGAGGGAGGGGAGGGAGGGAGAGTGGGAGGGAGGTAGAGAGGGGAGGGGAGGGAGGTAGAGAGGGAGAGTGGGAGGGGAGGGGAGAGTGGGAGGGGGAGGGAGGGAGAGAGAGAGGGAGAGTGGGAGGGAGGGAGAGAGGGAGAGTTTGAGGGAGGTAGAGAGGGAGAGTGGTAGGGAGGTAGAGAGGGAGAGTGGTCGGGAGGTAGAGAGGGAGAGTGGGAGGGAGGTAGAGAGGGAGTCTCCCTCCCTCTCGTCTTCCTCCCTCTCATCTTCCTCCCTCTCTGAGGTTCCATCAGGCTTCCAGACAGTTGATAGCTATTGATCCACTAATGGCCATTTGAGTAGCCTGCTGGGGGGTGTCTGAGTTACTCTTTCCATCATCCCATCTGATTATTCCTGTCACCAGGGAGACCCAATATGTCCACGTGATTAATGTGCTGTATTATCATGGGATGCCCTACATGGGCTGTGATGTCATACTGGGGGAACAGGTTTACTTGATGTCTTAGATGGTAGTTATGGTAGGAGTGTTGTGAATAGTGGGACAGTTGCCCATATTCACAAAGCAGGCAAGGAGTGCTGACTGACCTTTTGAATACTTTATTAATACACTCTAAACTCTAAACCCATTTCATGACTATTTCTTATTTAACATGGGATAAAGATATAAACCAAAATGTGGGGATTTTGTCATAAACTATGTACAATATACAAAAGCATGTGGACACCCAATGAAATTAGTGGACTCTGCTGTTTCAGCCACACCCGTTGTTGACAGGTGTATAAAATCGAGCACAGTAGAATGGCCCTTACTGAAGAGCTCAGTGACTTTCAACATGGCACCGTCATAGGATGCCACCTTTCCAACAAGTCAGTTCATCAATTTTCTGCCCTGCTAGAGCTGCCCCGGTCAATTGTATATGCTGTTATTGTGACATGAAAATGTCTAGGAGCAACAATGGCGCGAAGTGGTAGGTCACACAAGCTCACGGAACGGGACCGCCGAGTGCTGAAGCTCATCCTCTGTTGCATCACTCACTACCGAGTTCCAAACATCCTCTGGAAGCAATGTCAACAGAACAACTGTTCGTTGGGAGTTTCATGAAATGGGTTTCCATGGCCGAGCAGCCGCACACAAGCCTCAGATCACCATGAGCAATGCCAAGCGTTGACTGGAGTGGTGTAAAGCTCACTGCCATTGGACTCTGGAGCAGTGGAAACACGTTCTCTGGAGTGATGAATCACGCTACACTGCACATGCCAGTTGAACGCTACCTGCCCCAATGCAAAGTGTCAACTGTAAAGTTGGGTGGAGGAGGAATAATGGACTGGGGATGTTTTTCATGGTTCAGGCCTCTTAGTTCCAGTGAAGGGAAATCTTAACACTACAGCATACAATGATATTCTAGATGATTCTGTGAGTCCAACTTTGTTCAAACAGGAAGGGCCTTTCCTGTTTCAGCATGACAATGCCCTGGCCACAAAGCGAGGTCCATAAGGAAATGGTTTGTCTAGATCGGTGTGGAAGAACTTGACTGGCCTGCACAGAGCCCTCACCTCAACCCCATCGAACACCTTTGGGATGAATTGGAACACCGACTGTGAGCCAGGCCTAATCGCCAAACATCAGTGCCCGACCTCACTAATGCTCTTGTGGCTAAACGGAAGCAAGTCCCTGCAGCAATGTTCCAACATCTAATGGAAAGCCTTCCCAGAAGAGTGGAGGCTGTTATTGCAGCAAAGGGGGGGACCAACTCCATATTGAAGCCTTCCCAGAAGAGTGGAGGCTGTTATAGCAGCAAAGGGGGGACCAACTCCATATGAAAACCTTCCCAGGAGAGTGGAGGCTGTTATAGCAGCAAAGGGGGACCAACTCCATATTAAAGCCTTCCCAGAAGAGTGGAGGCTGTTATAGCAGCAAAGGGGGACCAACTCCATATGAAAACCTTCCCAGAAGAGTGGAGGCTGTTATAGCAGCAAAGGGGGACCAACTCCATATTAAAGCCTTCCCAGAAGAGTGGAGGCTGTTATAGCAGCAAAGGGGGACCAACTCCATATTAAAGCCCATGATTTTGGAATGAGATGTTCGTTGATTAGGTGTCCACATACTTTTGGTCAGGTAGTGTATATGTGAAAACGTGGAAATGTTGCATTACATTAGTAGTAGCCTTGTAGCCACGTCAAGGACGCATCAACACAATATTGACACATTACATTTTGTTACAGACCATCGGAACAAAAGTAAACCTTGAATTTGTAGGTTTAAAATGTCCCTCTGGTCGTCAAGGTTGACCTGTCCACTAGAGGGATATATAGTCTAAGATCTCTGATAGGCTGACGAAGAACTCATTCCAGGATATAACCAGTCCCACTTATTGAGATTAGCTTGAGGCTAATGTGTGCCATGTTATCTGATGGGACCAGCTACAATTTAGCGATCTGTCACATGCTAGTAAATTGATGCTTTGAATTGGCTAATATGTTTTTTGTGCAGGAGAACCTGTTAAAATTTTAAATGGTTGCTTATGTTTACAAGTATGGACCTGTTATGTCAGGGCGTGACCATTAGAGCTAAAGGTCATGACCTACTATCTACCTGACCTGCATGTGTTCCAATTATATCTAGTCTTGATATCCCCAGTGATAATATCTAATATCTAAGAACAGGCACATCCCCAGTGATAATGTCTAATATCTAAGAACAGGAACATCCCCAGTAATAATATCTAATATCTAAGAACAGGCACATCCCCAGTGATAATGTCTAATATCTAAGAACAGGAACATCCCCAGTAATAATGTCTAATATCTAAGAACAGGCACATCCCCCGTGATAATATATAATATCTAAGAACAGGCACATCCCCAGTGATAATGTCTAATATCTAAGAACAGGCACATCCCCAGTGATAATGTCTAATATCTAAGAACAGGAACATCCCCAGTAATAATGTCTAATATCTAAGAACAGGCACATCCCCAGTGATAATGTCTAATATCTAAGAACAGGCACATCCCCAGTGATAATATATAATATCTAAGAACAGACACATCCCCAGTGATAATATATAATATCTAAGAACAGGCACATCCCCAGTGATAATATATAATATAAAAGAAGTGGAACATCCCCGGTGATAATATATCATATCTAAGAACAGGAACATCCTCAGTGATGATATATAATATCTAAGAAGCATCCTGTCTTCAGGTCTACCATCACTCATCAGCTATCACAGGCAACAGAGAGATGCTTCCTCAGTAATGTAATAATTTTTCTAATCTGATCTGAACATGACTTCAACCTAGAAAATGGATTTAAAGTGGATCTGACAGCTTTTTAACTACTTTTTAGATATGAAACTGTAAGGGTTTTCCTGTGGTGAAGGAGAAGCGGACCAAAATGCAGCGTGGTGGTTATTCATGTTCTCTAATAAAGGAACTAGACATGAAATAACTAACAAAACAATAAATGTGCAATAAATGTGCAATAAATGTGCATAGTGAATGATGACAGGCCCTACTGCCTGTAAACACAGTCCAGTTCATAGTGAATGATGACAGGCCCTACTGCCTGTAAAGACACATTCCAGTTCGTAGTGAATGATGACAGGCCCTACTGCCTGTAAACACAGTCCAGTTCATAGTGAATGATAACAGGCCCTACTGCCTGTAAACACACAGTCCAGTTCAAAGTGAAGGATGACAGGCCCTACTGCCTGTAAACACAGTCCAGTTCAAAGTGAATGATGACAGGCCCTACTGCCTGTAAACACAGTCCAGTTCATAGTGAATGATGACAGGCCCTACTGCCTGTAAAGACACAGTCCAGTTCGTAGTGAATGATGACAGGCCCTACTGCCTGTAAACACAGTCCAGTTCATAGTGCCTGTAAACACACAGTCCAGTTCATAGTGAATGATGACAGGCCCTACTGCCTGTAAACACAGTCCAGTTCATAGTGCCTGTAAACACACAGTCCAGTTCGTAGTGAATGATGACAGGCCCTACTGCCTGTAAACACAGTCCAGTTCATAGTGCCTGTAAACACACAGTCCAGTTCATAGTGAATGATGACAGGCCCTACTGCCTGTAAACACACAGTCCAGTCCATAGTGAATGATGACAGGCCCTACTGTCTGTAAACACAGTCCAGTTCATAGTGAATGATGACAGGCCCTACTGCCTGTAAACACACAGTCCAGTTCATAGTGAATGATGTCAGGCCCTACTGCCTGTAAACACACAGTCCAGTTCATAGTGAATGATGACAGGCCCTACTGCCTGTAAACACACAGTCCAGTTCAAAGTGAATGATGACAGGCCCTACTGCCTGTAAACACAGAGTCCAGTTCAAAGTGAATGATGACAGGCCCTACTGCCTGTAAACACAGTCCAGTTCATAGTGAATGATGACAGGCCCTACTGCCTGTAAACACACAGTCCAGTTCATAGTGAATGATGACAGGCCCTACTGCCTGTAAACACACAGTCCAGTTTATAGTGAATGATGACAGGCCCTACTGCCTGTAAACACACAGTCCAGTTCATAGTGAATGATGACAGGCCCTACTGCCTGTAAACACACAGTCCAGTTTATAGTGAATGATGACAAGCCCTACTGCCTGTAAACACACAGTCCAGTTCATAGTGAATGATGACAGGCCCTACTGCCTGTAAACACACAGTCCAGTTCAAAGTGCCTGTAAACACAAAGTCCAGTTCAAAGTGCCTGTAAACACACATTCCAGTTCAAAGTGCCTGTAAACACACAGTCCAGTTCATAGTGAATGATGACAGGCCCTACTGCCTGTAAACACAGTCCAGTTCATAGTGAATGATGACAGGCCCTACTGCCTGTAAACACACAGTCCAGTTCATAGTGAATGATGACAGGCCCTACTGACTGTAAACACACAGTCCAGTTTATAGTGAATGATGACAAGCCCTACTGCCTGTAAACACACAGTCCAGTTCATAGTGAATGATGACAGGCCCTACTGCCTGTAAACACACAGTCCAGTTCAAAGTGCCTGTAAACACACAGTCCAGTTCATAGTGAATGATGTCAGGCCCTACTGCCTGTAAACACACAGTCCAGTTCAAAGTGCCTGTAAACACACAGTCCAGTTCAAAGTGCCTGTAAACACACAGTCCAGTTCATAGTGAATGATGTCAGGCCCTACCTGCCTGTAAACAATGATGACAGTCCAGTTCATGCCTGTAAACACAGTCCAGTTCAATGAATGATGACATGCCCTACTGCCTGTAAACACAGTCCAGTTCATAGTGAATGATGACAGGCCCTACTGCCTGTAAACACCGTCCAGTTCATAGTGAATGATGACAGGCCCTACTGCCTGTAAACACACAGTCCAGTTCAAAGTGCCTGTAAACACACAGTCCAGTTGAAAGTGCCTGTAAACACACAGTCCAGTTCATAGTGAATGATGTCAGGCCCTACTGCCTGTAAACACACAGTCCAGTTCAAAGTGCCTGTAAACACACAGTCGAGTTCAAAGTGCCTGTAAACACACAGTCCAGTTCATAGTGAATGATGACAGGCCCTACTGCCTGTAAACACACAGTCCAGTTTATAGTGAATGATGACAAGCCATACTGCCTGTAAACACACAGTCCAGTTCAAAGTGCCTGTAAACACACAGTCCAGTTTAT
Organism: Oncorhynchus tshawytscha; assembly: GCF_018296145.1. Taxonomy (NCBI): domain Eukaryota; kingdom Metazoa; phylum Chordata; class Actinopteri; order Salmoniformes; family Salmonidae; genus Oncorhynchus; species Oncorhynchus tshawytscha. The sequence goes on from NC_056444.1 coordinate 88,002,229, forward strand.
AGTGAATGATGACAGGCCCTACTGCCTGTAAACACAGTCCAGTTTATAGTGAATGATGACAGGCCCTACTGCCTGTAAACACACAGTCGAGTTTATAGTGAATGATGACAGGCCCTACTGCCTGTAAACACACAGTCCAGTTCAAAGTGCCTGTAAACACACAGTCCAGTTCAAAGTGCCTGTAAACACACAGTCCAGTTCATAGTGAATGATGACAGGCCCTACTGCCTGTAAACACACAGTCCAGTTTATAGTGAATGATGACAAGCCATACTGCCTGTAAACACACAGTCCAGTTCAAAGTGCCTGTAAACACACAGTCCAGTTCAAAGTGCCTGTAAACACACAGTCCAGTTCATAGTGAATGATGACAGGCCCTACTGCCTGTAAACACACAGTCCAGTTCAAAGTGAATGATGACAGGCCCTACTGCCTGTAAACACACAGTCCAGTTCAAAGTGAAGGATGACAGGCCCTACTGCCTGTAAACACAGTCCAGTTCAAAGTGAATGATGACAGGCCCTACTGCCTGTAAACACAGTCCAGTTCATAGTGAATGATGACAGGCCCTACTGCCTTTAAAGACACAGTCCAGTTCATAGTGCCTGTAAACACACAGTCCAGTTCATAGTGAATGATGACAGGCCCTACTGCCTGTAAACACAGTCCAGTTCATAGTGCCTGTAAACACACAGTCCAGTTCATAGTGAATGATGACAGGCCCTACTGCCTGTAAACACACAGTCCAGTTTATAGTGAATGATGACAGGCCCTACTGCCTGTAAACACACAGTCCAGTTCAAAGTGCCTGTAAACACACAGTCCAGTTCAAAGTGCCTGTAAACACACAGTCCAGTTCATAGTGAATGATGACAGGCCCTACTGCCTGTAAACACACAGTCCAGTTTATAGTGAATGATGACAGGCCCTACTGCCTGTAAACACACAGTCCAGTTCAAAGTGAAGGATGACAGGCCCGACTGCCTGTAAACACAGTCCAGTTCATAGTGCCTGTAAACACACAGTCCAGTCCATAGTGAATGATGACAGGCCCTACTGTCTGTAAACACACAGTCCAGTTCAAAGTGAATGATGACAGGCCCTACTGCCTGTAAACACACAGTCCAGTTTATAGTGAATGATGACAGGCCCTACTGCCTGTAAACACACAGTCCAGTTCAAAGTGCCTGTAAACACACAGTCCAGTTCAAAGTGCCTGTAAACACACAGTCCAGTTCATAGTGAATGATGACAGGCCCTACTGCCTGTAAACACACAGTCCAGTTTATAGTGAATGATGACAAGCCATACTGCCTGTAAACACACAGTCCAGTTCAAAGTGCCTGTAAACACACAGTCCAGTTCATAGTGAATGATGACAGGCCCTACTGCCTGTAAACACACAGTCCAGTTCAAAGTGAATGATGACAGGCCCTACTGCCTGTAAACACACAGTCCAGTTCAAAGTGAAGGATGACAGGCCCTACTGCCTGTAAACACAGTCCAGTTCAAAGTGAATGATGACAGGCCCTACTGCCTGTAAACACAGTCCAGTTCATAGTGAATGATGACAGGCCCTACTGCCTGTAAACACACAGTCCAGTTCATAGTGAATGATGACAGGCCCTACTGCCTGTAAACACAGTCCAGTTCATAGTGCCTGTAAACACACAGTCCAGTTCAGTTCATAGAATGATGACAGGCCCTACTGCCTGTAAACACAGTCCAGTTCATAGTGCCCCTACTGCCTAAACACACAGTCCAGTTCATAGTGAATGATGACAGGCCACACAGTCCAGTTCATAGTGAATGATGGCAGGCCCTACTGCCTGTAAACACACAGTTCATAGTGAATGATGACAGGCCCTACTGCCTGTAAACACACAGTCCATTTCATAGTGCCTGTAAACACACAGTCCAGTTCATAGTGCCTGTAAACACACAGTCCAGTTCATAGTGAATGATGACAGGCCCTACTGCCTGTAAACACACAGTCCAGTTCATAGTGAATGATGACAGGCCCTACTGCCTGTAAACACACAGTCCAGTTCATAGTGAATGATGACAGGCCCTACTGCCTGTAAACACAGTCCAGTTCATAGTGAATGATGACAGGCCCTACTGCCTGTAAACACACAGTCCAGTCCATAGTGAATGATGACAGGCCCTACTGTCTGTAAACACACAGTCCAGTTCAAAGTGAATGATGACAGGCCCTACTGCCTGTAAACACACAGTCCAGTTCATAGTGAATGATGACAGGCCCTGCCTGCCTGTTCAAACACACAGTCCAGTTCATAGTGAATGATGACAGGCCCTACTGCCTGTAAACACACAGTCCAGTTCATAGTGAATGATGACAGGCCCTACTGCCTGTAAACACACAGTCCAGTTGATGACAGGCCCTACTGCCTGTAAACACACAGTCCAGTTCATAGTGAATGATGACAGGCCCTACTGCCTGTAAACACACAGTCCAGTTCATAGTGAATGATGACAGGCCCTACTGCCTGTAAACACACAGTCCAGTTTATAGTGAATGATGACAGGCCCTACTGCCTGTAAACACACAGTCCAGTTCATAGTGAATGATGACAGGCCCTACTGCCTGTAAACACACAGTCCAGTTTATAGTGAATGATGACAAGCCATACTGCCTGTAAACACACAGTCCAGTTCATAGTGAATGATGACAGGCCCTACTGCCTGTAAACACACAGTCCAGTTCAAAGTGCCTGTAAACACACAGTCCAGTTCAAAGTGCCTGTAAACACACAGTCCAGTTCATGAATGATGAATGCCTGTAAACACACAGTCCAGTTCAGGCCAGGCCCTACTGCCTGTAAACACAGTCCAGTTCAGTTCAAAGTGCCTGTAAACACACAGTCCAGTTCAAAGTGCCTGTAAACACACAGTCCAGTTCATAGTGAATGATGTCAGGCCCTACTGCCTGTAAACACAGTCCAGTTCATAGTGAATGATGACATGCCCTACTGCCTGTAAACACAGTCCAGTTCATAGTGAATGATGACAGGCCCTACTGCCTGTAAACACCGTCCAGTTCATAGTGAATGATGACAGGCCCTACTGCCTGTAAACACACAGTCCAGTTTATAGTGAATGATGACAGGCCCTACTGCCTGTAAACACACAGTCCAGTTTATAGTGAATGATGACAGGCCCTACTGCCTGTAAACACACAGTCCAGTTCAAACACACAGTCCAGTGAATGATGACAGGCCCTACTGCCTGTAAACACACAGTCCAGTTCATAGTGAATGATGACAGGCCCTACTGCCTGTAAACACACAGTCCAGTTCATAGTGAATGATGACAGGCCAGTTCATACCCTACTGCCTGTAAACACACAGTCCAGTTTATAGTGAATGATGACAGGCCCTACTGCCTGTAAACACACAGTCCAGTTCATAGTGAATGATGACAGGCCCTACTGCCTGTAAACACACAGTCCAGTTCAAAGTGAATGATGACAGGCCCTACTGCCTGTTCAAAGTGAATGAAACACACAGTCCAGTTCATAGTGAATGATGGCAGGCCCTACTGCCTGTAAACACACAGTCCAGTTCATAGTGAATGATGACAGGCCCTACTGCCTGTAAACACACAGTCCAGTTTATAGTGAATGATGACAGGCCCTACTGCCTGTAAACACACAGTCCAGTTCATAGTGAATGATGACAGGCCCTACTGCCTGTAAACACACAGTCCAGTTTATAGTGAATGATGACAGGCCCTACTGCCTGTAAACACACAGTCCAGTTCATAGTGAATGATGGCAGGCCCTACTGCCTGTAAACACACAGTCCAGTTCATAGTGAATGATGACAGGCCCTACTGCCTGTAAACACACAGTCCAGTTCATAGTGAATGATGGCAGGCCCTACTGCCTGTAAACACACAGTCCAGTTCATAGTGAATGATGACAGGCCCTACTGCCTGTAAACACACAGTCCAGTTCATAGTGAATGATGGCAGGCCCTACTGCCTGTAAACACACAGTCCAGTTCATAGTGAATGATGACAGGCCCTACTGCCTGTAAACACACAGTCCAGTTCATAGTGAATGATGACAGGCCCTACTGCCTGTAAACACACAGTCCAGTTCATAGTGAATGATGACAGGCCCTACTGCCTGTAAACACACAGTCAGTTCATAGTGAATGATGACAGGCCCTACTGCCTGTAAACACACAGTCCAGTTTATAGTGAATGATGACAGGCCCTACTGCCTGTAAACACACAGTCCAGTTCATAGTGAATGATGGCAGGCCCTACTGCCTGTAAACACACAGTCCAGTTCATAGTGAATGATGGCAGGCCCTACTGCCTGTAAACACACAGTCCAGTTCATAGTGAATGATGACAGGCCCTACTGCCTGTAAACACACAGTCCAGTTCATAGTGAATGATGACAGGCCCTACTGCCTGTAAACACACAGTCCAGTTCATAGTGCCTGTAAACACACAGTCCAGTTCATAGTGAATGATGACAGGCCCTACTGCCTGTAAACACACAGTCCAGTTCATAGTGAATGATGACAGGCCCTACTGCCTGTAAACACACAGTCCAGTTCATAGTGAATGATGACAGGCCCTACTGCCTGTAAACACACAGTTCATAGTGAATGATGACAGGCCCTAGTTAAACACAGTCCAGTTCATAGTGAATGATGACAGGCCCTACTGCCTGTAAACACACAGTCCAGTTCATAGTGAATGATGACAGGCCCTACTGCCTGTAAACACACAGTCCAGTTCATAGTCAATGATGGCAGGCCCTACTGCCTGTATACACACAGTCCAGTTTATAGTGAATGATGACAGGCCCTACTGCCTGTAAACACACAGTCCAGTTCATAGTGAATGATGACAGGCCCTACTGCCTGTAAACACACAGTCCAGTTCATAGTGAATGATGGCAGGCCCTACTGCCTGTAAACACACAGTCCAGTTCATAGTGAATGATGACAGGCCCTACTGCCTGTAAACACACAGTCCAGTTTATAGTGAATGATGACAGGCCCTACTGCCTGTAAACACACAGTCCAGTTTATAGTGAATGATGAAACACACAGGTTCCCTACTGCCTGTAAACACACAGTCCAGTTCATAGTGAATGATGGCAGGCCCTACTGCCTGTAAACACACAGTCCAGTTCATAGTGAATGATGGCAGGCCCTACTGCCCTACTGCCTGTAAACACACAGTCCAGTTCATAGTGAATGATGACAGGCCCTACTGCCTGTAAACACACAGTCCAGTTTATAGTGAATGATGACAGGCCCTACTGCCTGTAAACACACAGTCCAGTTCATAGTGAATGATGGCAGGCCCTACTGCCTGTAAACACACAGTCCAGTTTATAGTGAATGATGACAGGCCCTACTGCCTGTAAACACACAGTCCAGTTTATAGTGAATGATGACAGGCCCTACTGCCTGTAAACACACAGTCCAGTTCATAGTGAATGATGACAGGCCCTACTGCCTGTAAACACACAGTCCAGTTTATAGTGAATGATGACAGGCCCTACTGCCTGTAAACACACAGTCCAGTTCATAGTGAATGATGACAGGCCCTACTGCCTGTAAACACACAGTCCAGTTCATAGTGAATGATGGCAGGCCCTACTGCCTGTAAACACACAGTCCAGTTCAAAGTGAATGATGACAGGCCCTACTGCCTGTAAACCTGTAGTTCAACAATGATGGCAGGCCCTAGCCTCACAGTTTCATAGTGAATGATGACAGGCCCTACTGCCTGTAAACACACAGTCCAGTTCATAGTGAATGAAACACACAGTGAATGATGACAGGCCCTACTGCCTGTAAACACACAGTCCAGTTCATAGTGAATGATGACAGGCCCTACTGCCTGTAAACACACAGTCCAGTTCATAGTGAATGATGACAGGCCCTACTGCCTGTAAACACACAGTCCAGTTTATAGTGAATGATGACAGGCCCTACTGCCTGTAAACACACAGTCCAGTTTATAGTGAATGATGGCAGGCCCTACTGCCTGTAAACACACAGTCCAGTTCATAGTGAATGATGGCAGGCCCTACTGCCTGTAAACACACAGTCCAGTTCATAGTGAATGATGGCAGGCCCTACTGCCTGTAAACACACAGTCCAGTTCATAGTGAATGATGACAGGCCCTACTGCCTGTAAACACACAGTCCAGTTCATAGTGAATGATGACAGGCCCTACTGCCTGTAAAACACAGTCCAGTTCATAGTGAATGATGACAGGCCCTACTGCCTGTAAACACACAGTCCAGTTTATAGTGAATGATGGCAGGCCCTACTGCCTGTAAACACACAGTCCAGTTTATAGTGAATGATGACAGGCCCTACTGCCTGTAAACACACAGTCCAGTTCATAGTGAATGATGACAGGCCCTACTGCCTGTAAACACACAGTCCAGTTTATAGTGAATGATGACAGGCCCTACTGCCTGTAAACACACAGTCCAGTTCATAGTGAATGATGACAGGCCCTACTGCCTGTAAACACACAGTCCAGTTCATAGTGAATGATGACAGGCCCTACTGCCTGTAAACACACAGTCCAGTTCAAAGTGAATGATGACAGGCCCTACTGCCTGTAAACACACAGTCCAGTTCATAGTGAATGATGGCAGGCCCTACTGCCTGTAAACACACAGTCCAGTTCATAGTGAATGATGACAGGCCCTACTGCCTGTAAACACACAGTCCAGTTCATAGTGAATGATGACAGGCCCTACTGCCTGTAAACACACAGTCCAGTTCATAGTGAATGATGGCAGGCCCTACTGCCTGTAAACACACAGTCCAGTTTATAGTGAATGATGACAGGCCCTACTGCCTGTAAACACACAGTCCAGTTTATAGTGAATGATGACAGGCCCTACTGCCTGTAAACACACAGTCCAGTTCATAGTGAATGATGGCAGGCCCTACTGCCTGTAAACACACAGTCCAGTTCATAGTGAATGATGGCAGGCCCTACTGCCTGTAAACACACAGTCCAGTTCATAGTGAATGATGACAGGCCCTACTGCCTGTAAACACAGTCCAGTTCATAGTGAATGATGACAGGCCCTACTGCCTGTAAACACACAGTCCAGTTCATAGTGAATGATGACAGGCCCTACTGCCTGTAAACACACAGTCCAGTTCAAAGTGAATGATGACAGGCCCTACTGCCTGTAAACACACAGTCCAGTTCAAAGTGAATGATGACAGGCCCTACTGCCTGTAAACACACAGTCCATTTCATAGTGAATGATGACAGGCCCTACTGCCTGTAAACACACAGTCCAGTTCATAGTGAATGATGACAGGCCCTACTGCCTGTAAACACACAGTCCAGTTTATAGTGAATGATGACAGGCCCTACTGCCTGTAAACACACAGTCCAGTTCATAGTGAATGATGACAGGCCCTACTGCCTGTAAACACACAGTCCAGTTCATAGTGAATGATGACAGGCCCTACTGCCTGTAAACACACAGTCCAGTTCATAGTGAATGATGACAGGCCCTACTGCCTGTAAACACACAGTCCAGTTTATAGTGAATGATGACAGGCCCTACTGCCTGTAAACACACAGTCCAGTTCATAGTGAATGATGACAGGCCCTACTGCCTGTAAACACACAGTCCAGTTCATAGTGAATGATGACAGGCCCTACTGCCTGTAAACACACAGTCCAGTTCATAGTGAATGATGACAGGCCCTACTGCCTGTAAACACACAGTCCAGTTCATAGTGAATGATGACAGGCCCTACTGCCTGTAAACACACAGTCCAGTTCATAGTGAATGATGACAGGCCCTACTGCCTGTAAACACACAGTCCAGTTCACTTGTCAGAAACGTTTTAATAAAACCTTTAACAACATTTAGGAGATCAAGCCTAATTCGAAAATGTGCAGAATGTGTAACTAGAGGTGTAGTGATGAAATACAGGAAAGGTAGTAGTGGCTAACTGCAAGCATCTCAAAGCCATCACTTCCCCTGCTTGTTGTTCAGTGAAGAGGGTGTGTGGTCCAAGTCTGGATTTAAGGATGTAAAACATCTGTCTGAAAGGCTTTCGAAACATGACAATTGTGCATCACATATAGACAGCGCTGTTATACTGGGATGTCGTGGCTCAACTACACACCGCATATAGACGAGCCATCGACCTACACAACCAAGAAACGGAGGAGAATAGGTACGTGCTTTCCAGAATTATAGCATTAAATTGTGTGGCAATTGTGAGATAGCGCTGAGGGGCCATGACGAGTCGGCCGACTCCTTGAACCCAGGCGTTTTCAGGTGTATTTTTGAGACCATGGGTGAAGGAGATTACAGGCTACAAAGGCATTGTGATGACCAAACCAATTTTTAAGGGTCAAGCACGATACTAAACAAACTTTTGGATTGTATGTACGAAGCGTACAGAAAAGATATAGTTAAGGAGGAGAGATTCATTTTGCGTCTGTACAGGCAGAAGAAACCACTGACATCTCCTGTAAATCACAGACTGTAATACTGCTGCGTTACAAGACAAAAGTGTGTGTGTGTGAGGTTTTTGTAGTTTGTAGAGGTGAAGGACTAAACTGGTGTTGGCCTCTCCAACACCATCAAACAAGTCCTAGCGCCACTGAATGTCAAGGAGAAGCTGGTTACACAAACCTACGACGGGACAGCGGTGATGAGTGGTAATGTACGTGGTGTCCAAACGCTACTGAAGGAGACTTACCCAAACGCACAATTTGTGCACTGTTACACACACCAACTGAATCTAACACTTCAGCAACTTTGTGCAGGGAGAGTGAGCGTGCATTGAGTGTTTTTTTGCAGACCTATCCTCCTTCCCCTCCTTTTTCACGGGCTCACCCAAAAGACTCAACGCTCTCGCGGAATCAACAAACATTCGGGTGCCCAGGCCACCGGGTACACGATTGAACTTCAAAATCAAAACCGTGTTGTGTGGGAGGACCGTGAGGCTCAGGCCCAGTGCATGGAGGACATACGCAAGCAGCCTGGATGGGATGAGATCACCATCAGCGAGGCTTATGACCTTGTCCATGAAACTCAAGGATCCTACATTTCTGCAACTGCTCAAGTTCTTTTACTTGGTCATGCCAGAGGTGGATGTTTTCTACAACATAACAGCAGTTGGTGGACAGCTCATTTTTCCCCAGTATGTACGTTCCTTTCTGACCACAGAACTCCAGTGTGCTACCAGGCTATGGCCTGTGGGCAACCAGAAGAAGCTGAACACGGAGCTGCCCACTCTCTACCAGCATCCTGAGCTTCCCACATTGCCTGCTGACCTGCCCCCATTGTAAGAACTTTTATTGTCTGCTTATGTGCCCCTGTTAATTTAGCCTACGGTCCTGACTTGGTGTACAGGGAGAATACTGTAAGAACGGACCATGTTCTGAATTCTGTTGCTGTACATTTTAAAAGTGCTGAGCGAATAGGCATATAGGCTACATCCATTTCAGCTCGCTCATGTCTTAATCAAAATTAAGGCTTGCCTCTTTTATGCCATTGCCATAGTTTGTACATCTGCTATGTTATATTGCTTAAAAAGGTCTATCACAATAGTATATTATTAATAATTTTAGGCAATGTTAGAATGATGCATTAAATAGTTTCTTCCTTTTGTCATGCCCTGATCTGTTTCACCTTTTCCTGTGATTGTCTCCACCCCCTCCAGGTGTCACTTATTTTCCCCAGTGTATTTATCCCTGTGTTTCCTGTCTCTCTGTGCCAATTCGTCTTGTATGTCTCCAAGTCAACCAGTGTTTTTCCCCATTCTCCTGCTTTATGCATTCTCTTTTCTCTAGTCCCCACGGCCTGCCTGCCTTGACCACGAGCCTGTCTGCACCTCCTGGACTCTGATCTGGTTTTGACCTTTTTGCCTGTCCACGACCATTCTCTTGCCTACGCCTTTGGGTTAATAAACATTTTAAGACTCCAACCACCTGCCTCCTGGGTCTCGCCTTGTGTCATGATAACTTTGTGTGTTATAATTAGCTAGGGTGCTTTTCTCCGCGAGGAGGGTAATAAGTTACAGACACAACAAGATTATATGAGAGTATCCTATCCTCGTAACCATGTTTTCCAGTGACAGCCTCTTCCCAGACAAATATTTCTGTCCAACAAACAGTTCAATAACAGACCGTAATTCCAGAAGTTGTCAGGCAGAGTGACACAAGGTAAACCTAGAGCAGACTCAGATGAGGAAACAGGGAAGAATTAACCAAAATATTTATTGTTACACAGGGAGATATGGAGTGCAGATCTGTGGAAGCTTGGATGAGTTGCAGGAAAAACAGATCTGGCAGCGTGGAAGTGGCAGGACGGAGTATTTGTAGACGTCTTGATTATGGAACGAGTTGCAGCTGGTGGGGATCTGCTCTGACTCCAGCACACCTGTCTCCAACCACACAATCACACAGAGAGGGAGAGGGAGAGAGAGTGCACAGTAACTGCAGGTCAGGACGACACCGGATGAACACCAGAGGATGTAGCAGAAGCAGATGTGACAGTACCCCCTCTACGGACGCCAACTGGCGGACGACCCGGCTTGTCTGGGTGTGAGGTATGTGTGTGTGTGTGTGTGTGTGTGTGTGTGTGTGTGTGTGTGTGTGTGTGTGTGTGTGTGTGTGTGTGTGTGTGTGTGTGTGTGTGTGTGTGTGTCTGTCTGTCTGTCTGTCTGTCTGTCTGTCTGTCTGTCTGTCTGTCTGTCTGTCTGTCTGTCTGTCTGTCTGTCTGTCTGTCTGTCTGTCTGTCTGTCTGTCTGTCTGTCTGTCTGTCTGTCTGTCTGTCTGTCTGTCTGTCTGTCTGTCTGTCTGTCTGTCTGTCTGTCGTTCCGTTCCGTTCCGTTCCCTGACTGGCAGGCTTGGTCTGCAGGCTATAAATGGTGGCCACATCAGCCAACACTGTCTCTGTTCCCTGACTGGCAGGCTGACTTCCTCCACCTATTGGTTGATGGTCTGTTTCCACCAGACAACACTCTCTCTCCTTCCTGACTGGCAGGCTGACTTCCTCCACCTATTGGTTGATGGTCTGTTTCGACCAGACAACACTCTCTCTCCTTCCTGACTGGCAGGCTGACTTCCTCCACCTATTGGTTGATGGTCTGTTTCGACCAGACAACACTCTCTCTCCTTCCTGACTGGCAGGCTGACTTCCTCCACCTATTGGTTGATGGTCTGTTTCCACCAGACAACACTCTCTCTCCTTCCTGACTGGCAGGCTGACTTCCTCCACCTATTGGTTGATGGTCTGTTTCGACCAGACAACACTCTCTCTCCTTCCTGACTGGCAGGCTGACTTCCTCCACCTATTGATTGATGGTCTGTTTCGACCAGACAACACTCTCTCTCCTCATCCACACACTGCATAGGCTACTGGTCCAACATACGTCCACAGCTTATGTTACATTTGAGTATTTATTTTATTCGTATTTTTTATTTATGTATTCCTTTTCCCATTTAAGCCATTGGCAGTCTCCCTTTGTTGTTAGGAACGATGAGCCAGGTGGTGTGTGTGTTAAATGTGTCTCTACCTATTCACCTCAGTGAGAAGACAGTAACAGATGAGCTCCTTCAGGATGTAGAGGTTCTTTAAATATCCATATGGATTAATAATGCAGCACAGACTGATCTGTCTTTGACAATGACCTCATCACCCTCCCCCCTCGCTCTCTGTCTCAATGACTACCTCATCACCCCCTCTCTCTCTGTCTTTGACAATGACTTCATCACCCCCTCTCTCTCTCTGTCTTTGACAATGACTTCATCACCCCCCTCTCTCTCTCTGTCTTTGACAATGACTTCCCCTCACCCCTCCTCTCTCTCTCTGTCTTTAACAATGACTACCTCATCACCCCCTCTCTCTCTCTCTATCTCAATGACTACCTCATCACCCCCTACCTCTCTCTCTCTCTGTCTCAATGACTACCTCATCACCCCCTCTCTCTCTGTCTTTAACAATGACTACCTCATCACCCCCCTCTCTCTCTCTCTGTCTCAATGACTACCTCATCACTCCCCTCTCTCTCTCTGTCTTTAACAATGACTACCTCATCACCCCCTCTCTCTCTCTGTCTCAATGACTACCTCATCACTCCCCTCTCTCTCTCTGTCTTTAACAATGACTACCTCATCACCCCCTCTCTCTCTCTGTCTCAATGACTACCTCATCACTCCCCTCTCTCTCTCTGTCTTTAACAATGACTACCTCATCACCCCCTCTCTCTCTCTGTCTTTGACAATGACTTCATCACCCCTCCTCTGTCTCTCTCTCACCCCTGTCTTTAACAATGACTACCTCATCACCCCCTCTCTCTCTCTGTCTCAATGACTACCTCATCACCCCCTCTCTCTCTCTCTGTCTCAATGACTACCTCATCACCCCCTCTCTCTCTCTATCTTTAACAATGACCTCATCACCCCCTCTCTCTCTCTGTCTTTAACAATGACTACCTCATCACTCCCCTCTCTCTCTCTGTCTTTAACAATGACTACCTCATCACCCCCTCTCTCTCTCTGTCTTTAACAATGACTACCTCATCACCCCCACTCTCTCCGTCTCAATGACTACCTCATCACCCCCCTCTCTCTCTCTCTGTCTCAATGACTACCTCATCACCCCCTCTCCGTCTCAATGACTACCTCACCCCCCTCTCTCTCTCTGTCTTTAACAATGACTACCTCATCACCCCCACTCTCTCCGTCTCAATGACTACCTCATCACCCCCCTCTCTCCGTCTCAATGACTACCTCACCCCCTCTCTCTGTCTCAATGACTACCTCATCAACCCCCCTCTCTCCGTCTCAATGACTACCTCACCCCCCTCTCTCCGTCTCAATGACTACCTCATCACCCCCCTCTCTCAGTCTCAATGACTACCTCACCCCCCTCTCTCTGTCTTTAACAATGACTTCATTATTTCTGTCTCTGTCTGTTTCTCTCTCTCTGTCTCTCTCTCTGTCTCTGTCTCTGTCTCTCTCTCTGTCTCTCTCTCTGTCTCTCTCTCTCTGTCTCTCTCTCTCTGTCTCTCTCTCTGTCTCTCTCTCTCTGTCTCTCTCTCTCTCTCTCTCTCTCTGTTTCTCTCTCTGTCTATAATATTTCTGTGGATGTACTGTACTTCCCTTGTTGTCTTCCTTCACTGTAATCCCTTACTACACACACACACACACACCACACACCACACACCACACACACACACACACACACTCCACACACTACACACACACACACACACACACTTGTATTTTTGATGTCTTCCTCTGTGAGTGCTTTCATAGAACTCCTCTCTGTGTGTGTCCATTCACTCTCTCTCACACACGCACGCACACACACACACACACACACACACACACACACACACACACACACACACACACACACACACACACACACACACACACACACACACACACACACACACACACACACACACACACACACACACACACACACACACACACAAACTGTGATGTGTTCTCTCTCTCTAGCCTCCCACTCTACCCAGGGCTCTATCAGCGGACAACTGCTTGATCAGAGAATCAGGAGTTATTCTCCCACTGGAGCAGTGTTCTGTTTAGAATAACAGGGGAGACACACAGACACATGCTACACACACATCACAGTGTTCTGTTTAGAATAACAGGGGAGACACACAGACACATGCTACACACACATCACAGTGTTCTGTTTAGAATAACAGGGGAGACACACAGACACATGCTACACACACATCACAGTGTTCTGTTTAGAATAACAGGGGAGACACACAGACACATGCTAAACACACATCAGTGTCTGCTGCCAGACTCTTATTATGATTGCTAAATCCCAATTCCCCAAAACACGGTTGGACTATAAATATTGCATTATACTTCTGATTCTAAAATGTTTATTACATTGCTATTTTATGTTGGCATTCTATTATGTCTCTCTGCTGGGAAAGAGGAGAGAACAGGAGAGCAGATTGTCTGGAAAACAGCTCGGGGGGGGACAGGAGAGCAGGAAACAGCTCGGGGGGAGAACAGGAGAGCAGAGTGTCTGGGAAACAGCTCGGGGGGCCAGGAGAGCAGAGTGTCTGGGAAACAGCTCGGGGGGACAGGAGAGCAGAGAGTCTGGGAAACAGCTCGGGGGGGACAGGAGAGCAGAGAGTCTGGGAAACAGCTCGGGGGGGAGAGCAGAGGGGGAAACAGTCCGGGGGGGACAGGAGAGCAGAGTGTCTGGGAAACAGCTCGGGGGGGGAACAGGAGAGCAGAGAGTCTGGGAAACAGTCCGGGGGGAAGAGCAGAGAACATAAGAGCAGAGTGTCTGGGAAACAGTCTGGGGGGGGGGACAGGAGAGCAGAGTGTCTGGGAAACAGCTCGGGGGGGACAGGAGAGCAGAATGTCTGGGAAACAGCTCGGGGGGGGGGGGACAGGAGAGCAGAGAGTCTGGGAAACAGCTCGGGGGACAGGAGAGCAGAGAGTCTGGGAAACAGCTCGGGGGGGGGGACAGGAGAGCAGAGTGTCTGGGAAACAGCTCGGGGGGGGGGACAGGAGAGCAGAGTGTCTGGGAAACAGCTCGGGGGGGGGGACAGGAGAGCAGAGAGTCTGGGAAACAGCTCGGGGGGGGGGGACAGGAGAGCAGAATCTCTGGGGGGAAGAGCAAACAGCTGTCTGGGAAACAGCTCGGGGGAAGAGGGGGGGGGACAGGAGAGCAGAGTGTCTGGGAAACAGCTCGGGGGGGGGGACAGGAGCAGAGAGTCTGCAGAGAGTCTGGGAAACAGTCCGGGGGAGAACAGGAAGAGCAGAGTGTCTGGGAAACAGTCCGGGGGGGGGAACAGGAGAGCAGGTGTCTGGGAAACAGCTCGGGGGGAAGGGGGAAGGAGAGCAGAGAGTCTGGGAAACAGCTCGGGGGGGGGGACAGGAGAGCAGAGGGGGAAACAGCTCGGGGGGGGGACAGGAGCGCAGAGTGTCTGGGAAACAGCTCCGGGGGAGAACAGGGGCAGAGTGTCTGGGAAACAGGGGACAGGAGAGCAGAGAGTCTGGGAAACAGCTCGGGGGGACTGGAGAGCAGAGAGTCTGGGAAACAGCTCGGGGGGAGAGCAGAGAGTCTGGGGGAGCAGAGAGTCTGGGAAACAGCTCGGGGGGACAGGAGAGCAGAGAGTCTGGGAAACAGCTCGGGGGGACAGGAGGGGGTCTGGGAAACAGCTCGGGGGGACTGGAGAGCAGAGAGTCTGGGAAACAGCTCGGGGGGAGGGGGACAGGAGAGCAGAGTCTGGGAAACAGCTCGGGGGATGATATCATAACCGCCATCGACAAAAGACAGTACACTGTGCAGCAATCTTCAGCTCGACCTGGCCAAGGCTTTCGACTCTGCTCAAATGATATCATAACCGCCATCGACAAAAGACAGTACACTGTGCAGCAATCTTCATCGACCTGGCCAAGGCTTTCGACTCTGTCAATCACCACATCCTCATCGACCTGGCCAAGGCTTTCAACTCTGTCAATCACCACATCCTCATCGACCTGGCCAAGGCTTTCAACTCTGTCAATCACCACATCTTCATCGACCTGGCCAAGGCTTTCAACTCTGTCAATCACCACATACTCATCGACCTGGCCAAGGCTTTCAACTCTGTCAATCACCACATCCTCATCGACCTGGCCAAGGCTTTCAACTCTGTCAATCACCACATCCTCATCGACCTGGCCAAGGCTTTCAACTCTGTCAATCACCACATCCTCATCGACCTGGCCAAGGCTTTCGACTCTGTCAATCACCACATCCTCATCGACCTGGCCAAGGCTTTCAACTCTGTCAATCACCACATCCTCATCGACCTGGCCAAGGCTTTTGACTCTGTCAATCACCACATCCTCATCGACCTGGCCAAGGCTTTTGACTCTGTCAATCACCACATCTTCATTGACCTGGCCAAGGCTTTCGACTCTGTCAATCACCGTATTCTTATCAGCAGACTCAACAGCCTTGGTTTCTCAAATGACTGCCTCACCTGGTTCACCAACTACTTCTCAGACAGAGTTCAGTGTGTCAAATCGGAGGGCCTGTTGTCCGCACCTCTGGCAGTCTCTATGGGGGTGCCACAGGGTTCAATTCCATGGCAGACTCTCTTCTCTGTATACATCAATGATGTCGCCTTCGCTGCTGGTGATTCTCTGATCCACCTCTACGCAGACGACACCATTCTGTATGCATATGGCCCTTCTTTGGACACTGTGTTAACTAACCTCCAAATGAGCTTCAATGCCATTCAGCACTCCTTCTGTGGCCTCCAACTGCTCTTATATGCAAGTAAAACTAAAGGCATGCTCTTCAACCGATCGCTGCCTGCACCCGCCCACCTGTCCAGCATCATTACTCTGGACAGCTCTGACTTAGAATATGTGGACAACTACAAATACCTAGGTGTCTGGTTAGACTGTAAACTCTCCTTCCAGACTCATATTAAGCATCTCCAATCCAAAATTAAATCTAGAATCGGCTTCCTATTTCGCAACAAAGCATCCTTCACTCATGCTGCCTAACATACCCTTGTAAAACTGACTATCCTAACGATCCTTGACTTTGGCGATGTTATTTACAAGATCGCCTCCAACACTCTACTCAGCAAATTGGATGCAGTCTATTCCAGTGCAATCTGTTTCATCACCAAAGCCCCATATACTACCCACCACTGCCGCCTGTATGCTCTCGTTGGCTGGCCCTCGCTTCATACTCGTCGCCAAACCCACTGGCTCCAGGTAATCTACAAGACCCTGCTAGGTAAAGCCCAGCCTTATCTCAGCTCACTGGTCACCATAGCATTACCCACCCATAGCACGCGCTCCAGCAGGTACATCTCACTGGTCACCCCCAAAGCCAATTCCTCCTTTGGTCGTCTTTCCTTCCAGTTCTCTGCTGCCAATGACTGGAACAAATTGCAAAAATCACTGAAGCTGGAGACTCATATCTACTTCACTAACTTTAAGCATCAGCTATCAGAGCAGCTTACCGATCATTGCAGCTGTACATAGCCCATCTGTAAATAGCCCATCCAACTAGCTCATCCCCATATTGTCATTTATTTTATATATATATTTTTGCTCCTTTGCATCCCAGTATCTCTATTTGCACATTCATCTTCTGTGCATCTCTCACTCCAGTGTTAATTTGCAAAATTGTAGTTATTTCGCCGATACAGCCTATTTATTGCCTTACCTCCCTAATCTTACTTCATTCGCACACACTGTATATAGACTTTTCTACTGTATTATTGACTGTATGTTTGATTATTCCATGTGTAACTCTGTGTGGTTGTTTGTGTCGCACTGCTTTGCTTTATCTTGGCCAGGTCTCAGTTGTAAATGAGAACTTGTTCTCAACTGGCCTATCTGGTTAAATAAAGGTGAAATAAATAAATTTAAATAAATAAATATTGAACTGGATACTTGAGTCTTTTGTTATGTTTGTTACTACGCGATACATTTAATAATATATTATTAGACATAGTGACCAGCTGAAATAGACAGAAGCATATATATGGCAGATCAATCCAAACTCATCTCTCGGCATGCCCAGCCCACTCATTATCTCAACCAATCATGGCTAGCGGGAACTAGGCTCGTAATTTAACCATTTTATTTGTATTTACAGAATAAAAGGACCACTCTGAAATGTGAAGTTTTGTCACAAATGATGATGTCTCAGGTTTCTAGGGAGCGTGCAATTGGCATGCTGACTGCAGCAATGTCCACCAGAGCTGTTGCCAGAGAACTGAACTAATTTCTCAACGATAAGCCTCCTCCAACGTCGTTTTAGAGAATTTGGCAGTACGGCCAACCGGCCTCACAACCGTGGATCATGTGTATGGCGTCGTTTGGGTGAGTGGTTTGCTGATGACAACGCTGTGAACAGAGCGCACAGAGCGAACAAGTGTCATTAATACAGGTAACGAGTGGAGGACAGAGGAGCCTCTTAAAGAAGAAGTTACATGTCTGTGAGAGCCAGAAATCTTGCTTGTTTGTAGGTGACCAAATACCTATTTTCCACCATAATTTGCAAATAAATTCATTAAAAAATCCTACAATGTGATTTTCTGGATTTTTTTCCCTCATTTTGTCTGTCATAGTTGAAGTGTACCTATGATGAAAATTACAGGCCTCTCTCACCTTTTTAGTTGGGAGAACTTGCACAATTGGTGGCTGACTAAATACTTTTTGCCCCACTGTATATGCTGATGATACAGTCTTAGACTCAGCTGGCCCCTCCCCGGACTTTGTGTTAAATTCTCTACAACAAAGCTTTCTTAGTGTCCAACAAGCTTTCTCTACCCTTAACCTTGTTCTGAACACCTCCAAAACAAAGGTCATGTGGTTTGGTAAGAAGAATGCCCCTCTCCCCACAGGTGTGATTACTACCTCTGAGGGTTTAGAGCTTGATGTAGTCACCTCATACAAGTACTTGGGAGTATGGCTAGATGGTACACTGTCCTTCTCTCAGCACATATCAAAGCTGCAGGCTAAAGTTAAATCTAGACTTGGTTTCCTCTATCGTAATCACTCCTCTTCCACCCCAGCTGCCAAACTAACCCTGATTCAGATGACCATCCTACCCACGCTAGATTACGGAGACGTAATTTATAGATCGGCAGGTAAGGGTGCTCGAGTGGCTAGATATTCTTTACCATTCGGCCATCAGATTTGCCACCAATGCTCCTTATAGGACACATCACTGCACTCTATACTCCTCTGTAAACTGGTCATCTCTGTTTACCTGTCGCAAGACCCACTGGTTAATGCTTATTTATAAAACCCTCTTAGGCCTCACTCCTCCCTATCTGAGATATCTACTGCAGCCCTCATCCTCCACATACAACACCCATTCTGCCAGTCACATTCTGTTAAAGGAACCCAAACCACACACATCCCTGGGTTGCTCCTCTTTTCAGTTCGCTGCAGCCAGCGACTGGAAGGAGCTGCAACAAACACTCAAACTGGACAGTTTTATCTCCATCTCTTCATTCAAAGACTCAATCATGGACACACTTACAGACAGTTCTGGCTGCTTTGCGTGGTGTATTGTTGTCTCTACCTTCTTGCCCTTTGTGCTGTTGTCTGTGCCCAATAATGTTTGTACCATGTTTTGTGCTGCTACCATGTTGTGTTGCTACTATGTTGTGTTGTCATGTGTTGCTGCCTTGATGTGTTATTGTCTTAAGTCTCCCTTTATGTAGTGTTATGTTGTCTCTCTTGTCGTGATTTGTGTTTTGTCCTATATTTATAGAGTTTTTATTTTTATTTTCAATCCCAGCCCCCGTCCCTGCAGGAGGTCTTTTGCCTTTTAGCCGTTATTGTAAATAATAATTTTTTCTTAACTGACTTGCCTACTTTAAAAAAAGGTATGAACTGTAATCTTTGACGTTTTTGTACGTTGCATTTATATTTTTGTTCAGTATAAAATATTTCCGTTTAGGCATTAATTCCGAATGGTTAAGGTTTGGGCTAGGTTTCTGACTGGTTAAATGAAGGGTTAATGTTTGGGATACAGCCATCCACCACCCACGTCCACAGTGCTCTAGCAAAACCCAGGCATATTTAATGGTGTTAGCGCTCCCCGTTGCCC
This sequence comes from Oncorhynchus tshawytscha, assembly GCF_018296145.1. Classification (NCBI taxonomy): domain Eukaryota; kingdom Metazoa; phylum Chordata; class Actinopteri; order Salmoniformes; family Salmonidae; genus Oncorhynchus; species Oncorhynchus tshawytscha. Next base: position 88,021,878 of record NC_056444.1, read on the forward strand.
CCTAGTGGCCAGTTTTAAAGGCATTCCAAGACATCCTCAGGACATGGATAGACCTGCAATGTCCACGGGTGTGTGTGTGTGTGTGTGCGTGTCAGGCAGTGTAGTTCCAGGTGATTCCATAGGGAGGCAGTAGATCACAACACCACAGAGAAAGTCCCTTAGGAGTGTCCAGCTGAAACTCCTGTACAGCCTATTACCCATCCAGTGGTCTAGAGGAGGGTATACAATGCATTGTGTGTTCTCACTTGTTAAACCCCATGATGCATATCAAAGTAGTGTAGTGGAGGGATCAAAGTAGTGTAGTGGAGGGATCAAAGTAGTGTAGTGGAGGGACCAAAGTAGTGTAGTGGAGGGACCAAAGTAGTGTAGTGGAGGGACCAAAGTAGTGTAGTGGAGGGATCAAAGTAGTGTAGTGGAGGGATCAAAGTAGTGTAGTGGAGGGATCAAAGTAGTGTAGTGGAGTGGAGGGATCAAAGTAGTGTAGTGGAGGGATCAAAGTAGTGTAGTGGAGGGATCAAAGTAGTGTAGTGGAGGGACCAAAGTAGTGTAGTGGAGGGACCAAAGTAGTGTAGCGGAGTGGAGGGATCAAAGTAGTGTAGTGGAGGGATCAAAGTAGTGTAGTGGAGGGACCAAAGTAGTGTAGTGGAGGGACCAAAGTAGTGTAGCGGAGTGGAGGGATCAAAGTAGTGTAGTGGAGGGATCAAAGTAGTGTAGTGGAGTGGAGGGATCAAAGTAGTGTAGTGTAGTGGAGGGATCAAAGTAGTGTAGTGTAGTGGAGGGATCAAAGTAGTGTAGTGTAGTGGAGGGATCAAAGTAGTGTAGTGTAGTGGAGGGATCAAAGTAGTGTAGTGTAGTGGAGGGATCAAAGTAGTGTAGTGGAGGGAGGGATCAAAGTAGTGTAGTGGAGGGATCAAAGTAGTGTAGTGTAGTGGAGGGATCAAAGTAGTGTAGTGGAGGGATCAAAGTAGTGTAGTGGAGGGATCAAAGTAGTGTAGTGGAGTGGAGGGATCAAAGTAGTGTAGTGGAGGGATCAAAGTAGTGTAGTGGAGGGACCGAAGTAGTGTAGTGGAGGGATCATAGCAGTGTAGTGGAGGGATCAAAGTAGTGTAGTGGAGGGACCAAAGTAGTGTAGCGGAGTGGAGGGATCAAAGTAGTGTAGTGGAGGGATCAAAGTAGTGTAGTGGAGTGGAGGGAACAAAGTAGTGTAGTGGAGTGGAGGGATCAAAGTAGTGTAGTGTAGTGGAGGGATCAAAGTAGTGTAGTGTAGTGGAGGGATCAAAGTAGTGTAGTGTAGTGGAGGGATCAAAGTAGTGTAGTGGAGGGATCAAAGTAGTGTAGTGGAGTGGAGGGATCAAAGTAGTGTAGTGGAGGGATCAAAGTAGTGTAGTGTAGTGGAGGGATCAAAGGATCAAAGTAGTGTAGTGGAGGGATCAAAGTAGTGTAGTGGAGTGGAGGGATCAAAGTAGTGTAGTGGAGGGATCAAAGTAGTGTAGTGGAGGGACCGAAGTAGTGTAGTGGAGGGATCATAGCAGTGTAGTGGAGGGATCAAAGTAGTGTAGTGGAGGGATCATAGCAGTGTAGTGGAGGGATCAAAGAAGTGTTGTGTAGTGGAGGGACCAAAGTAGTGTAGTGGAGGGACCAAAGTAGTGTAGTGGAGGGATCATAGCAGTGTAGTGGAGGGATCAAAGTAGTGTAGTGGAGGGATCAAAGTAGTGTAGTGGAGTTAAGTTTGCGGACGACACAACAGTGGTAGGCTTGATTACCAACAACGACGAGACGGCCTACAGGGAGGAGGTGAGGGCCCTCGGAGTGTGGTGTCAGAAAAATAACCTCACACTCAACGTCAACAAAACTAAGGAGATGATTGTGGACTTCAGGAAACAGCAGAGGGAACACCCCCCTATCCACATCGATGGAACAGTAGTGGAGAGGGTAGTAAGTTTTAAGTTCCTCGGCGTACACATCACAGACAAACTGAATTGGTCCACTCACACAGACAGCATCGTGAAGAAGGCGCAGCAGCGCCTCTTCAACCTCAGGAGGCTGAAGAAATTCGGCTTGTCACCAAAAGCACTCACAAACTTCTACAGATGCACAATCGAGAGCATCCTGGCGGGCTGTATCACCGCCTGGTATGGCAACTGCACCGCCCTCAACCGTAAGGCTCTCCAGAGGGTAGTGAGGTCTGCACAACGCATCACCGGGGGCAAACTACCTGCCCTCCAGGACACCTACACCACCCGATGCTACAGGAAGGCCATAAAGATCATCAAGGACATCAACCACCCGAGCCACTGCCTGTTCACCCCACTGTCATCCAGAAGGCGAGGTCAGTACAGGTGCATCAAAGCTGGGACCGAGAGACTGAAAAACAGCTTCTATCTCAAGGCCATCAGACTGTTAAACAGCCACCACTAACATTGAGTGGCTGCTGCCAACACACTGTCAATGACACTGACTCAACTCCAGCCACTTTAATAATGGGAATTGATGGGAAATGATGTAAATATATCACTAGCCACTAAACAATGCTACCTTATATAATGTTACTTACCCTACATTATTCATCTCATATGCATACGTATATACTGTACTCTATATCATCGACTGCATCCTTATGTAATACAGGTATCACTAGCCACTTTAACTATGCCACTTAACTATGCCACATACTCATCTCATATGTATATACTGTACTCGATATCATCTACTGTATCTTGCCTATGCTGCTCTGTACCATCACTCATTCATATATCCTTATGTACATACTCTTTATCCCCTTACACTGTGTATAAGACAGTAGTTTTTTTGGAATTGTTAGTTAGATTACTTGTTCGTTATTACTGCATTGTCGGAACTAGAAGCACAAGCATTTCGCTACACTCGCATTAACATCTGCTAACCATGTGTATGTGACAAATAAAATTTGATTTGATTTGATTTGATTTTGAGTTATACCCATAACAATTAAAAAGGCTGATGGAACAGATAAGGTTGTTTAGCTTAAAATGTTTAAAAATGTTGATAAAATGATTGATAAATGATTTCTTCATATTTTCGGCGATAGGCCTACGAGCAAACGTTCCAAAATTGTATTTGCTGGAACACACTGTTCTAAAATTTGCACAGTATTTGGTGTAGGTGGTTTAATGGACAGAGATGGAAATAACCATTAGAAATGTAGAAAGGGGGGAGATGCAAAGATGCAACAACTGTCATGGATTGTATATTGAGCCAAAGGGGAAAGTTGAGCCACTCGTATTTCTTGGAACACCGAACACAAATTAATATAATGACCAAGTTTATTCCATGGAGTCTGTTATGGAAGAAACTGAATGGAAAAAGTGGTCAATCCCAAAAACATATTTTCACCAAGTTAAATTCATTTCTTGTCTTACAGGTTTCATGATTTCTAAACCACAGTAGATCATGTAAAGATTGTTCTCCACATCTATATGTTTCAATATGAGGTCCTAAACTTAGCATAAATGTTCATCCTGGTAGCTGTGTGGGCTAATATTGTCAAAAAATGTTCCCTTGGGGTAAGTTGAGCCAAAAGCACATTAAGCACATTATACTTTTGCTTTGACAGAAGAAAACACTGTCAAAGTGTCTTTTGGGTGTTAAGCCTGTGTTAAAATATGATTAAAATTAGTGAAAGACAAAAAAAGCGATTGTGATTGTATTTAATTGTGTTTTAGAAATAAAGATATGTATGATTTTAAAACGTTAGGGGTAATATTTAATTAGGTATGAATCTTAAGCTGTATCCAGAGCATTGTTGATTGTAACTGTGCTGTCAGATTGTCCGTTCGTAAATTCAGAGCGTTTCACGTTCAGAGACACTGGACACTCTGACCAATAAGGTTGTTCCGAAAGCTCTGACCTCACAACAACAGTTAAGCACCCAAGCTAACTGGCTAACATTGGCTAGCTACTTCCAGACACATAATGAGAGAACACCCCACTCTGACCATTTTACTCCCCCTAGCAGAGCTGGTTAGGCAGTTTTCATGTTATCCAGAGCGTTGGTGACTGTAACACTGCTGCTGGCAACAATTTAATTACGCTTTGTTGCCGACGTTTACTGACAACGGACATATTCAAAGTTAATAAATTAATCTGCGCTCTGGCACAGTAAGACAAGAGTCTTTTGTTAAGAAATGTAGCTAGATAGCTAGCTAGGTAAACAATGAATCCAACGCATGACTTAACGTTAGTTAACATTAGCTTGTTAGCTAACAGAACACTAACTTGAAATGAAAATACTTTGTCTAAATTGTAGCTAGCTAAACATTGGACCTAACATAAACTCACGTAAACACGTACATCGCCTTGGTCCGTTCAATTGCCCTTATTTTAGCGCCCCAAAAAACGTAATACTTCCAGATCAACTGTAATGTCAATACAATGTCAATACATGTAAATGTAAAGCACAATTTCTCCCCTTTCCAACAAAATAAATGACCTAAACGCTGCCCGTTTCTGCATAATTCAAGCAGGCAATGAGCCCCAACGGGTCTTTTTAAAAATGGCGGGTGGGGAAGCGAAACTACTGCATGATAGTGAGAAGGAGAGATGTCGTGTGGGAAAATGGCTTTTTTTCACTCAAACTGTCCAACTTATCACCTTATCGCCTCTAAAATGTAAATAAAACTCTATAAAGAGTTTATATAATGCGTCATTACATACCTATTTAAAGGTTTGTGTCGAATTTGAATCGGGTTTTTAGGGCAGTGCTAAAGTGATCTTCAGAAGTAAACAGCGGCTTTGAGAATGATGATCGCATGCAATGATGATGGAAAAAAATGACTAGGTATCCCCCCCTGACCCCCATCACTGTCCATTTCTTGTTTTTAAAGGATGAGAGAAGTGCTACACCTGGTGGAGAGAGATTGTAAGACAGAAATAGTTGCTGTATGTGTGCTGTACGTTACGACATGACGTCAAGATGTAACGGAGGGTCAGTTTTCTCAACTTTTCTCCAATACTATAGAGTCATTATCATGTCGATCAACGCTTGAATAGAAACCTAGTTCACACCCCCGATTTTGACGTCAACACAGTCGCTACAGTCCCATTCGTTTTCTTTGTAGCCTCGTTTGAATGTCACGGTTACCCACATTTGTACGGAATCAAATCAAATTTATTTGTCACATACACATGGTTAGCAGATATTAATGCAAGTGTAGTGAAATGCTTGTAGAATTTGCTTGACTAGTTGGGGTGGGGTGAGTTTATGTTAGCTAGCTAAACAATGGACCATAATCACATCTCATGACGTTTACTACCCTGCATGAATCTGCAGGTAGCTAACCAAGCAGGTTCTGTTAGTGTTTATATATTGGAGAGTTGAGACCAAATCACGGACGCTGGACAGAGTGGATTTCAGTTGTAACAAAAGACAGTTTTAATGAGTCAAAGATATCTTGTCCCGCAGTTTTACGTGCACGGATCTAGTTCATATAACTCGGCAAGGAGTCAGGTGAAAAAGAGGCCTTATACAAAGGTTACATTCATTTTTATACATAGAATAAAGTAGGTGGAGTCTTGTCGTTTTGGTCTTCTGACTGGTCACAAAGGGTTGGAGGCGGTCCTTGCTCTAGCCAGAGCGGGCCCCATTGGTGCATAGCAGAGTCTTGTTCTCTGAGCTCCCTGACCAGTAGAGGGGGTGAGATGTGTGTTTATACAAGGAGACATTTGTGTATCAGGAAATCTGACACAGGAGAGCAGAGGGGGTCAGTTTTATGGCTGGGTGTATGTGTGCGATGGAATGTCTTTGTTTCCTGGGGTCGGGAGACAACAAAGCTGAGGGGATAGTGTTAGGGGGGTAGTTTTATTGCTGGCTGTGTGAGCTAGTTCCTGTTTTAACAGGGGTAGGTAAGATGACTTGAGTCAGGCGGTTTGGCTTGGCACTGTATAATATATGAGCTATGTGTATGAATGTTTACATATATATATATATATATATATATATATATGACAGTTCTACGGCTTTAACTAGTCAAGCAAATGTGTCTGAGATACAAAGAGTAAGATTCATACACATAACGTTAGCTAGCAACCCAGCCAGCTAACGTTAGCTAGCTAACAGTACACTTGAAATAAAACCACTGTATAGTTTCATTTAGAAATGTGTAATATCTGAAAATGTAGCTAGCTAGACTATCTTACCGGTGGTCTGAAATTGGAGTAGATAGCCAGAGCAAATTTACCAGCTATGTACATACCCATCGTGCGACAGAGCTGCAGGAGTTGTGACCTGTTTTTGTTGGTTATGTTGTCGTAGTTGTGTCTAGGGGGGCATACGGGGGAGGGGATGCTGTCACCTCCAGGCAGGTGTTTGTCCCCCTGTGTGCTGAGGGTGTCAGGTTCTTGTCCCGTTCTGGCATTTAGGCCGCCACAGACCAGTACATGTCCCTGGGCCTGGAAATGATTTATTTCCCCCTCCAGAATGGAGAAGCTGTCTTCATTAAAGTACAGGGATTCTAGTGGGGGGATATAGGTAGCACACAGGAGGACATTTGTCTCTGTTGTACAGGGATTCTAGTGAGGGGATATAGGTAGCACATAGGAGGAAATGATTCTCTGTTAAGATAATTTCCTTTGAATTTCTAGCCAAATGAAAAATGTTCCTGTTTTGATTAATTTAATGGAGTGAGTTAGGTCTGCTCTATACCAAATTAGCATACCCCCTGAGTCCATTCCCTGTTTCACAGCTGGTAGTTTGGTGGATGGGACTACCAGCTCTCTGTAACCTAAAGGACAACTAGCAGGTCCATCACCTCTATACCACACACCTGGTAGTTTGGTGGATGGGACTACCAGCTCTCTGTAACCTAAAGGACAACTAGCAGGTCCATCACCTCTATACCACCCACCTGGTAGTTTGGTGGATGGGACTACCAGCTCTCTGTAACCTAAAGGACAACTAGCAGGTCCATCACCTCTATACCACCGACCTGGTAGTTTGGTGGATGGGACTACCAGCTCTCTGTAACCTAAAGGACAACTAGCAGGTCCATCACCTCTATACCACCCACCTGGTAGTTTGGTGGATGGGACTACCAGCTCTCTGTAACCTAAAGGACAACTAGCAGGTCCATCACCTCTATACCACCGACCTGGTAGTTTGGTGGATGGGACTACCAGCTCTCTGTAACCTAAAGGACAACTAGTCCATCCCCTCTATACCACCCACCTGGTAGTTTGGTGGATGGGACTACCAGCTCTCTGTAACCTAAAGGACAACTAGTCCACAACCTCAGCAGGCTGTTCATCATGTGACCTTTATAGTAACAGGCTGACCTGTCCCTCTCCAGAGGTCAACCGGGGGGTCAACTTCTCCCTAAGTAGGGGTCAGGATTTACTCTCCCATCCCCATGTGAGGTAATATAGTATTTAAGAGGGGAAACTGTGTCGTGAGTGAATGCACACACAGGCACACAGTTGATACCTACGTGTTGCTTTCCTTCTCTCATCTCCTCTCCTTTACTGTATCTCTCCTTCTCTCATCTTCTCTCCTTCACCATATCTCTCCTTCTCTCATCTTCTCCTTCACCATATCTCTCCTTCCCTCATCTTCTCTCCACCATATCTCTCATCTCCTCTCCTTCACTGTATCTTTCCTACTCTCATCTCCTGTCTTTCTCTCGTCTCCTCTCTTTCACACTCCTCTATTTCCTTCTCTCTCTCTCTCCTCAATCTCTGTCTCTCTCTTTCTCTCACTCTCTCTCTTTCTCTCAGTCTCTTTCTGTCTCTCTCCCTCTCCCTATCTCTCTCATGTTAGCCTCTTTAATGGAGTTGTTAAACATTAAGTATTTAGAGTGCTACAGTAAGTGAGTCAAGCATGGAGAGGCCTAATCTTTGCGTTCCAGTCTAGGGGGCTTGAGTACCTTGTAATCTATCTGATCGCTCTTAGACACACACACACACACACACACACACACACACACACACACACACACACCTGTTACATGTCCCTTATCTAGATTCGATACGTGATATGTATTATATAATGCCAATGACTGGAACGAACTGCAAAAATCACTAAAGCTGGAGCCTCTTATCTCCCTCACTAGCTTTAAGTACCAGCTGTTGTAGCAGCTCACAGATCACTGCACCTGTACATAGCCCATCTGTAAATAGTCCATCCAACTACCTCATCCCCATTCTGTATTTATTTATCTATCTAGCGACCCATCTCGACAACATCCGGGGAAATTTCAGAGCGCCTTATTTAAAATACCAAATAATTCATAATAAACATTCATTAAAAAAAATACAAGTGTTAATCACTTATCTTTGAAGATCTTCATATGGTTGCAGTCACAAGAGTCCCAGCTACACAATAAATGTTTGTATAGTTCAATGAAGTCCCTCTTTATATGCCAAAAACCTAGTTTTGTTGGCGCGTTTTCAGTAATCCACTGGCTCCAAGGCGGTCAAAACATACAGACGAATACATCCTAATAGTACCGGTAAAGTTTGTCGAAACACGCTAAACGATGTTTCTAAATAATCCTCAGGTTGTCAATTGTCTAAATAATCGATAATATTTCAACAGGACAATAGAGTATTCAATAGAAAGGAAAAACAACGAAGAGTGCGCACTCGGTCACGCCCGCAAACCAGCACTGCATGATTCTGTCCCCTCAGTGACAGTATGTTAATATCCAAACCGGAAGCCATCGATTACAGCCAACATCCGCATCGAGCTAATGTTCCGCTTTCAAGGAACGGGACAATTATCAGGACGCCTATAAGATATCCTTATTCCTGTCCCTGACCGAGTTTGTAATACCAATATGTTCCAAGCAGACCACCATAGTCCCTGTGCTCAAGAACACCGAGGTAACAATCCTAAATGACTACCGACCCGTAGCAGTCACATCTGTGGCCATGAAGTGTTTTGAAAGTTTGGTCATGGCTCACATCAACACCTTTATCCCAGAAGCCCTAGACCCCACTCCAATTTGCCTACCGCCCCACCAGATCCGCAGATGATACAATCTCTATTGCACTCCACACTACCCTTTCCCACCTGGACAAGGAGGAACACCTATGTGAGAATGCTATTCATTGACTACAGCTCAGCGTTCAACACCAAAGTGCACCTCAAAGCTCATCACCAAGCTAAGGACCCTGGGACTACACACCTCCCTCTGCAACTGGATCCTGGACTTCCTGACTGGCCGTCCCCAGGTCTTAAGGGTAGGTAACAACACATCTGCCACGCTGATCCTCAACACGGGAGCCCCTCAGGGGTGCGTGCTCAGTCCCCTCCTGTACTCCCTGCTCACCCATGACTACATGGCCAAGCACGACTCCAACACCAACATTAAGTTTGCTGTTGACATACAGTGGTAGGCCTGATCACTGACAACAACAAAACAGCCTATAGGGAGGAGTTCAGAGACCTGACAGTGTGGTGCTAGGATCACAACCTCTTCCTCAAAGTGATCAAGACAAAGGAGATGATCATGGGCAACAGGAAAAGGAGGGCCGAGCATTCTCATCAACAGGGCTGTAGTGGAGCAGGTTGAGAGCGTCAAGTTCCTAGGTGTCCATATCACCAACAAACTATCATGAACCAAACACACCAAGACAGTCGTGAAGAGGGCATGACATAGAGAAGACACTGGACTACATAGAGAAGACACACTGGACCACATAGAGAAGACACACTGGACCACATAGAGAAGACACACTGGACTACATAGAGAAGACACACTGGACTACATAGAGAAGACACTGGAATACTGAGAGAAGACACTGGACTACATAGAGAAGACACTGGACTACATAAAGAAGACACTGGACTACATAGAGAAGACACTTGACTACATAGAGAAGACACACTAGACTACCTAGAGAAGACACTGGACTACATAGAGAAGACACACTAGACTACATAGAGAAGACACTGGACTACTTAGAGAAGACACTGGACTACTTAGAGAAGACACTGGACTACATAGAGAAGACACTGGACTACATAGAGAAGACACTGGACTACATAGAGAAGACACACTAGACTACCTAGAGAAGACACTGGACTACTTAGAGAAGACACTGGACTACATAGAGAAGACACTGGACTACATAGAGAAGACACACTAGACTACATAGAGAAGACACACTGGACTACATAGAGAAGACACTGGACTACATGTAGAAGACACTAGACCACATAGAGAAGACACACTGGACCACATAGAGAAGACACACTGGACTACATAGAGAAGACACACTGGACTACATAGAGAAGACACTGGACTACATAGAGAAGACACACTGGACTACATAGAGAAGACACACTGGACTACATGTAGAAGATACTGGACTACTTAGAGAAGACACTGGACTACACAGAGAAGACACTGGACTACATAGAGAAGACACACTGGACTACGTAGAGAAGACACACTGGACTACATAGAGAAGACACACTGGACTACGTAGAGAAGACACACTGGACTACATAGAGAAGACACACTGGACTACATAGAGAAGACACACTGGACTACATGGAGAAGACACTGGACTACATAGAGAAGACACACTGGACTACATAGAGAAGACACACTGGACTACATAGAGAAGACACACTGGACTACATAGAGAAGACACACTGGACTACATAGAGAAGACACACTGGACTACATAGAGAAGACACTGGACTACATGTAGAAGACACTAGACCACATAGAGAAGACACACTGGACCACATAGAGAAGACACACTGGACTACATAGAGAAGACACACTGGACTACATAGAGAAGACACTGGACTACATAGAGAAGACACACTGGACTACATAGAGAAGACACACTGGACTACATGTAGAAGATACTGGACTACATAGAGAAGACACTGGACTACATAGAGAAGACACACTGGACTACGTAGAGAAGACACACTGGACTACATAGAGAAGACACACTGGACTACATAGAGAAGACACACTGGACTACATAGAGAAGACACACTGGACTACATAGAGAAGACACACTGGACTACATGGAGAAGACACTGGACTACATAGAGAAGACACACTGGACTACATAGAGAAGACACACTGGACTACATAGAGAAGACACACTGGACTACATAGAGAAGACACACTGGACTACATAGAGAAGACACTGGACTACATGTAGAAGACACTGACCACATAGAGAAGACACACTGGACCACATAGAGAAGACACACTGGACTACATAGAGAAGACACACTGGACTACATAGAAAGACACTGGACTACATAGAGAAGACACTGGACTACATAGAGAAGACACACTGGACTACATGTAGAAGATACTGGACTACTTGATCCCACTGGACTACACAGAGAAGACACTGGACTACATAGGGACACACTGGACTACGTAGACCACACTGGACTACATAGAGAAGACACACTGGACTACCCAGATCAGACACACTGGACTACATGGGACACACTGGACTACATAGAACACACTGGACTACATGGAGAAGACACTGGACTACATAGAGAAGACACACTGGACTACATAGAGAAGACACACTGGACTACATAGAGAAGACACACTGGACTACATAGAGAAGACACACTGGACTACATGGAGAAGACACACTGGACTACATGGAGAAGACACACTGGACTACATAGAGAAGACACACTGGACTACATGGAGAAGACACACTGGACTACATGGAGAAGACACACTGGACTACATAGAAGACACACTGGACTACATGTAGAAGATACTGGACTACTTAGATGAAGACACTGGACTACACAGATGACACTGGACTACATAGGACACACTGGACTACATGGAAAGACACACTGGACTACATAGAGAAGACACACTGGACTACATAGAGAAGACACACTGGACTACATAGAGAAGACACACTGGACTACATGGAGAAGACACACTGGACTACTTAGAGAAGACACACTGGACTACATAGAGAAGACACACTGGACTACATGGAGAAGACACACTGGACTACTTAGAGAAGACATGTGTGTGTTTGCTTGTGCGTGTGTCTGTCTATTTGTGTGTCTGTGCGTGTGTGTTTGCTTGTGCCCTGTGCCCCTGCTCCAGTTTCTTATTGGGTAAAGTAAGGTAGGGTTAGGGTTACCCCGGTCTGATAGACTAGCCATCATGATCCCAGATCATACAGACTGGTCTACTGGGACATCCCTCTCTCTCAAACAGACTGGTCTAATGGGACATCCCTCTCTCTCATACAGACTGGTCTACTGGGACATCCCTCTCTCTTCCTCTCGCTGTCTCTCCCCCTTTCCAACTCTCAACCTCTAGGGACTCAGCAGAGGTAAGACTGGATGATACGCGCTTGTGTGTGTATATGTGTCTATGAAGGCTTATGAAGTATTATCAAGTGTTACGAAGTATGCTGGTTTGGTGAATCCCAGATGCCATAGCTCATAGGTTGATTTGGTGAATGAATCCACAAAACACCAGTCTCAACTTCAACAGTGAGGTGACTACCTCATGAAGCTTGTTGAGAGAATGTCAAAAGTCTGCAAAGCTCTCGTCAAGCCAAAGGGTGGCTACTTTGAAGAATCTCAAATATATTTTGATTTGTTTAACACTTTTTTGGTTACTACATGATTCCATATGTGTTATTTCATAGTTTTGATGTCTTCTTATGTATGTAGTAGTGGATGGTATAGGTTATGTAGTGGATGGTATAGGTTATGTAGTGATTGTTATAGATTATGTAGTGATTGTTATAGATTATGTAGTAAATGGTATGGGTTATGTAGTGATTGTTATAGATTATGTAGTGAATGGTATAGGTTATGTAGTGGATGTTATAGGTTATGTAGTGGATGTTATAGGTTATGTAGTGAATGTTATAGGTTATGTAGTAAACTGTATAGGTTATGTAGTGAATGGTATGGGTTATGTAGTGGATGTTTTAGGTTAGGTAGTGGATGTTATAGGTTATGTAGTGGATGGTATAGGTTATGTAGCTAGCTGTATAGGTTATGTAGTGGATGGTATGGGTTATGTAGTGAATGGTATAGGTTATGTAGTGAATGTTAGAGGTTATGTAGTTAATGTTATAGGTTATGTAGTGGATGTTATAGGTTATGTGGTGATTGTTATAGGTTATGTAGTGGATGGTATGGGTTATGTAGTGAATGGTATAGGTTATGTAGTGAATGTTAGAGGTTATGTAGTTAATGTTATAGGTTATGTAGTGAATGTTATAGGTTATGTAGCTAGCTGTATAGGTTATGTAGTGGATGGTATGGGTTATGTAGTGGATGTTTTAGGTTATGTAGTGGATGTTATAGGTTATGTAGTGGATGTTATAGGTTATGTAGTGGATGTTATAGGTTATGTAGTGGATGTTATATGTTATAGCTTATGTAGTGAATGGTATAGGTTATGTAGTGGATGCTATATGTTATGTAGTGAATGTTATAGGTTATGTGGCCTGCACAATATGGGCAACAACAACAAAAAACAGGCCTAGTTAATTTGTGAACTTTTGGAATCATGGTAATATAATGATTATTCTTATTGTATAGTTAGAATACAGTGGGCAGCACCTTGAATACGTTGTTCTTTTCCATGACAATGAATGAATAAGCCAGGGAGGAATTATTGACAGTGTAGGAACCAAAGTGTTGGTCAGTATTTCCAGGGGACCATAATTAGATGCTACATGTTTCTTACCTCCTGCAGCTAGCTAGCTAACATTTTCATGTTTCACCAATTCCTCTCTGATTTAGAAGATACCATTGCACAAACAACATTCCTACAGAGCCTTCAGAGAGTACTCAAACCCTAAGACTTATTCCACATTTGTTGTTACAGCCTGAATTCAAAATGGATTAAGTCGTTTTTTTCACATCATACCCCATAATGGCAAAGTGAAAACATGTTTTTAGAATATTTTGCAAGTTTAATAAAAATAAAATACAGACATGTAATTTACATACTGTAAGTATTCACACCCCTGGGTCAATACTTTGTAGAAGCACCTTTGGCAGCAATTACCACTGTGAGGCTTTTTGGGTAAATCTCTAAGAGCTTTCCACACCTGGATTGTGCAACATTTGCCCATTATTCTTTTCAAAATTCTTCAAGCCCTGTCAAGTTGCTTGTTGATCATCGCCAGACAACCATTTTCTGGTCTTCCCATAGATTTTCACGTAGATTAAAGTCAAAACTGTAACTCGTCGACTCCAGTGTAGATTTGACCTTATGTTTAAGGTTATTGTCCTGCTGAAAGGTGAATGAATCTCCCAGTGAATGTTGGAAACAGACTTAACCAGGTTTACCTGTGCTTAGCTCCATTCAGTTAATTTTTTATCCTGAAAAACTCCCCAGTCCTTAACTATTACAAGCATACCCATAACATGATGCAGCCACCACTATGGAAAGTGGTACTCACTAATGTGTTGTCACCTCTTCATCCCTTTCTTCTCTTTCTCCCTCAACCCCCTCTTTCTCATATCCACCCCTCATAAGCCTTTCTCCTTTCTCTCTCATTTCTCCTTTATCTCTCTCCTTTCTCCTTTATCTCTCTCACTTCTCCCTCAACCCCCTCTCTCTCATATCCACCCCCATAAGCCTTTCTCCTTTATCTCTGTCACTTCTCCTTTATCTCTCCTTTCTCCTTTATCTCTCTCCTGTATCTCTCTCCTTGCTCCTTAATCTCTCTCCTTTCTCCTTTATCTCTCTCACTTCTCCTTTATCTCTCTCACTTCTCCTTTATCTCTCTCCTTTCTCCTTTATCTCTCTCACTTCTCCTTTATCTCTCTCCTTTATCTCTCTCACTTCTCCTTTATCTCTCTCACTTCTCCTTTATCTCTCTCCTTTATCTCTCTCACTTCTCCTTTATCTCTCTCGCTTATCCTTTATCTCTCTCACTTCTCCTTTATCTCTCTCCTTTATCTCTCTCACTTCTCCTTTATCTCTCTTCTTTATCTCTCTCACTTCTCCTTTCTCTCTCCTTTCTCCTTTATCTCTCTCCTTTCTCCTTTATCTCTCTCACTTCTCCCTGCTCCAATTATTTTTCTCTCTATAATTATCCTGTCTTCATTTCCCCCCAATTATCCCTCTCTCTCACTATCTCTTTCTCTGTCTATCTATATATATTCAATTCAATTCAAGGGGCTTTATTGGCATGGGAAACATATGTTAACATTGCCAAAGCAAGTGAAGTAGATAATAAACAAAAGTGAAATAAACTATTAAAATGAACAGTAAACAGTACACATACAGAAGTTCCAAAATAATAAAGACGTTACAAATGTCATAATATGTCTATATACAGTGTTGTAACAATGTGCTAATAGTTAAAGTACAACAGGGAAAATATATATATAACTTGTTTCTGTCTCTGTGTGTGAGTGTGAGTGTGAGTGTGAGTGTGTGTGTGTGTGTGTGTGTGTGTGTGTGTGTGTGTGTGTGTGTGTGTGTGTGTGTTAGTGTGCGTGTGTGTCTATATATAGGTATAGGTATAGTATAGGAATACTGAATACTGTGTCTATGTCTATATATAGGTGTAGTATATGTGACCCTGTGCTGCCTCCTCTCCTCCCTGTTGTTCTAACCAGGTCAGATGCATAGCAAGTGAACAGGAGGAGGTGTTTTGTCTGTGTGTCAGGCATCAGGGTGTCAGTGTCAAGCAGTTGAAAGCAGAGCCAGTCTAAAGCAACTGGTGCGGATAGCAGGACTGTCAGCAGCAAACATGGCTCACTCTCTAACCCTCTCTCTCACTCTCTCTCCAATACAGTTTATATATTTACAGTTGAAGTCGGAAGTTTACATACACTTAGGTTGGAGTCATTCAAAATATAGCTCTAAACACTAGCTGTCAGAGCAGCTCACAGATCACTGCACCTGTACATAGCCCATCTGTAAATAGCCCATCCAACTACCTCATCCCGATACTGTATTTATTTATCCTTTGCACCCCAGTATCTCTACTTGCACATTAATCTTCTGCACATCTACCATTCCAGTGTCTAATTGCTATATTGTAATTTCTTCGCCACCATGGCCTATTTATTGCCTTAACTCCCTTATCTTACCTCATTTGCACTCACTGTATATAGACTTTTTGTTTCCTTTTGTTCTACTGTATTATTGACTGTATGTTTGTTTATTCCATGTGTAACTGTGTTGTTGTATGTGTCGAACTGCTTTGCTTTATCTTGGCCAGGTCGCAGTTGTAAATGAGAACTTGTTCTCAAACTGGCCTACCTGGTTAAATAAAGGTGATCTGGCCTACCTGGTTAAATAAAGGTGAAATAAAAAAATCTAATAAAAAATACATACTGTATGTTTACATTGCCAAAGCAGGTTAAATAACAATAATCACTGCATTACTTTTTCTCTCCTGGTCCCCCACTTCAGGTTTGAGAAGGAGAGGGTAGCAGATGTGAGGAACCATCTGTTGACTGCTGGAGAGCCTGTTACCCTGAAGACTGCCTCCATCTGTCTCTCTGAGCCTGAGGACAGCCTCTCTCTATGGGCCTTAGAGCCTGAGGACAGCCTCTCTCTATGGGCCTTAGAGCCTGAGGACAGCCTCTCTCTCTGGGCCTTAGAGTCTGATGACAGCCTCTCTCTCTGGGCCTTAGTCTCAGGACAGCTTCTTTCTCTGGGCCTTAGAGCCTGAGGAGCCTGAGGACAACCTCTCTCTCTGGCCATACAGCCAGGCCTGGGGCTGAAGTCTGCCACCCTCCCTGGATCTCCTCACCTGGATCTCCTCACCTGGATCTCCTCACCTGGATCTCCTCACCTGGATCTCCTCACCTGGATCTCCTCACCTGGATCTCCTCACCTGGATCTCCTCACCTGGATTTCCTGGGCCTCAGGCTAAGTGTCTTTGTTAGGGACCTGGTCTCTGGGACTGTGGGAACAGCAGCAGCTGCAGAAACCATGGAGGTGGCTATGGTGGACTTTGAGAGTCTGGACGACATCGACAGCAGCCTGGAAAATGAACTGGACTCAGATTACCCTGATGAGACCGCTGCCCTGGCGGTCGACATTCCCCCCGAACAATGCTCCTTCCCCGGCTCTCACCACCTCTCCTCCCCCCTGCCCAACCACACCTCCACCCCCCAGCCTCACCGCCCCTCCTCACACAACCCCCACATTTGGCACACCTCCCCATGCCCGTCCCCCAATAATTTGGGCGTGCCTCAGTCGCCCCTCATGCCAGCCCACAGCAGGAGGGGGCACCCTAGATGTGCCAGCATCATCACCAACTGGCAGAAGTTGCTTAATAGTGAGACCCAGATGCAGAGCGAGACCATCTTCAGCCAGCTGGCTAAGGAGTGCTGTGAGGATCTGTTTGTGGACAAGACAGGTCTAGACGACGGAGGCCAAAAGGTCATCATCAACATCGCCGGGCTACGATTCGAGACGCAGCTCAAAACCCTCAACCAGTTCCCCGAGACCCTTCTGGGGGACCCTAGGAAGAGGGTGGACTACTTTGACCCCATGAGGAACCTGTATTTCTTCGACAGGAACCGGCCCAGCTTCGATGGCATCCTGTACTACTACCAGTCAGGAGGGAAGATCCGTCGGCCGGCCAACGTTCCACTGGATGTGTTTGCTGATGAGATCGTGTTCTATGAGCTGGGGAGCGACGCCATGGAGCAGTTCAGAGAGGACGAGGGCTTCATCAAGGAAATGGAGATCCCTCTCCCGACCAATGAGATGTATCACCAGTTCTGGCTGCTGTTCGAGTACCCCGAGAGTTCCAACGCGGCACGCGGCATGGCGCTGGTCTCCGTGTTTGTCATCGTTATCTCCATCATCATCTTCTGCCTGGAGACGCTGCCGGAGTTCAGGGAAAACTCCCTGGACCCCGTCCTACCTACCACCGTCACGCATCTGATGCCTTTGGATGGGAACCAATCGCTGGGCGGCCTCGGGACCTTATTCCTGCCCTCGGCCAAGCCCAAAACCATCACCTCCACATTCTCCGACCCGTTCTTCATCATCGAGACGGCCTGCATCGTCTGGTTCTTCTTCGAGCTGGCTGTGCGCTTCGTGGTTTGTCCCTCCAAGAGCGACTTCTTCCACAACCTCATGAACATCATCGACATTGTCTCCATCATCCCGTACTTCGTCACCTTGGTAACGGAGCTGGTCACCACCCCGGACCAGAACTCCAGCCAGGCAATGTCTCTGGCCATCCTTCGTATCATCCGCCTGGTCAGGGTGTTCAGGATCTTCAAGCTGTCCAGACACTCAAAGGGGCTCCAGATCCTGGGCCAGACACTGAAGGCCAGCATGCAGGAGCTGGGCCTGCTCATCTTCTTCCTCTTCATCGGAGTCATCCTCTTCTCCAGCGCCATCTACTTCGCCGAGGTGGACGAGCCCAGCACGCAGTTCATCAGCATCCCCGACGGGTTCTGGTGGGCTGTGGTCACCATGACTACAGTGGGCTACGGCGACATGTGCCCGATCACCATGGGGGGAAAGATGGTGGGGACTCTCTGCGCCATCGCTGGCGTGCTGACAATCGCCCTGCCCGTCCCCGTCATCGTGTCCAACTTCAACTACTTCTACCACCGGGAGACGGAGCAAGAGGACAAGCAGCCAATGGCAGACACAGCAGAGCTGGCCAGGAAGGCCTCAGGAGACAGTAAACATGGGAGTAGCACCTCTCTGAACAAGACCAACGGGACCTGGCAGAGAAACTAGCTCACTGGCCTCTGAGACATGGAGACTGACAGTGGAAGAGACAGACTGGGACAGAGACATTATGGAGACTGACTGATCTTTCTACAGAAATACATAGACTGGTATTGTCTATTCTAACACTGTAGAAGAGACAATGTGGGACAGACAGACACAGACAGACTTACCTGTCCACCTATCCACTGTGAGGACAGACAGAGTGACCTGTCCATTATGGAAGATAGCGACTGAGACAGAGGAAGACTCTCCTGTCCTCGGGGAGAAAGACATAAAATCCCCCCCTGTGGGAAGACACGGTGACACGGTGCATCACTACCAGGGGAGTAATGGATTACATTCTCTATATAGTGCATTACTACCAGGGGAGTAATGGATTACATTCTCTATATAGTGCATCACTACCAGGGGAGTAATGGATTACATTCTCTATATAGTGCATTACTACCAGGGGAGTAATGGATTACATTCTCTATATAGTGCATCACTACCAGGGGAGTAATGGATTACATTCTCTATATAGTGCATCACTACCAGGGGAGTAATGGATTACATTCTCTATATAGTGCATTACTACCAGGGGAGTAATGGATTACATTCTCTATATTGTCACTATAGTACCTGGTTCGAATCCCGGTAGTATCACGTCCGGCCGTGATTGGGAGTCCCATAGGGCGGCTCACAATTGGCCCAATGTCCGTGTTTGGCCATCATAGTAAATAAGAATTTGTTCAGAACTGACTTGCCTAGAAACAAAAATATTTAAATTATATGTAGTCCGCCTGAACACCAGTCCTGGTATTGAGATCAAAACATAGAAGCCAGAGTCCTCCCCCCCTTCTGTCTCTGTCTCTCTTGTCGGGGCAGCAGTATGGAACTTTCCCCCTTCAGTCTCTGTCTCTCTTGTCGGGGCAGCAGTATGGAACTTTCCCCTTCAGTCTCTGTCTCTCTCGTCGGGGCAGCAGTATGGAACTTTCCCCTTCAGTCTCTGTCTCTCTCGTCGGGGCAGCAGTATGGAACTTTCCCCTTCTGTCTCTGTCTCTCTCTCATCGGGGCAGCAGTATGGAACTTTCCCCTTCAGTCTCTGTCTCTCTCGTCGGGGCAGCAGTATGGAACTTTCCCCTTCAGTCTCTGTCTCTCTCGTCGGGGCAGCAGTATGGAACTTTCCCCTTCAGTCTCTGTCTCTCTTGTCGGGGCAGCAGTATGGAACTTTCCCCTTCAGTCTCTGTCTCTGTCGTCGGGGCAGCAGTATGGAACTTTCCCCTTCAGTCTCT
The DNA here is from genome assembly GCF_018296145.1 of Oncorhynchus tshawytscha. Lineage (NCBI taxonomy): Eukaryota > Metazoa > Chordata > Actinopteri > Salmoniformes > Salmonidae > Oncorhynchus > Oncorhynchus tshawytscha. The sequence goes on from NC_056444.1 coordinate 88,041,847, forward strand.
GTCTCTCTCTCATCGGGGCAGCAGTTCTGGAACTTTCCCCTTCAGTCTCTGTCTCTCTCTTGTCGGGGCAGCAGTATGGAACTTTCCCATTCAGTCTCTGTCTCTCTCTCGTCGGGGCAGCAGTATGGAACTTTCCCCCTTCAGTCTCTGTCTCTCTCTCATCGGGGCAGCAGTATGGAACTTTCCCCCTTCTGTCTCTGTCTCTCTTGTCGGGGCAGCAGTATGGAACTTTCCCCTTCAGTCTCTGTCTCATCGGGGCAGCAGTATGGAACTTTCCCCTTCAGTCTCTGTCTCTCTCTCATCGGGGCAGCAGTATGGAACTTTCCCCTTCAGTCTCTGTCTCTCTCGTCGGGGCAGCAGTATGGAACTTTCCCCTTCAGTCTCTGTCTCTCTCGTCGGGGCAGCAGTATGGAACTTTCCCCTTCAGTCTCTGTCTCTCTTGTCGGGGCAGCAGTATGGAACTTTCCCCTTCAGTCTCTGTCTCTGTCGTCGGGGCAGCAGTATGGAACTTTCCCCTTCAGTCTCTGTCTCTCTCTCATCGGGGCAGCAGTTCTGGAACTTTCCCCTTCAGTCTCTGTCTCTGTCTCTTGTCGGGGCAGCAGTATGGAACTTTCCCATTCAGTCTCTGTCTCTCTCTCGTCGGGGCAGCAGTATGGAACTTTCCCCCTTCAGTCTCTGTCTCTCTCTCATCGGGGCAGCAGTATGGAACTTTCCCCCTTCTGTCTCTGTCTCTCTTGTCGGGGCAGCAGTATGGAACTTTCCCCTTCAGTCTCTGTCTCTCTTGTCGGGGCAGCAGTATGGAACTTTCCCCTTCAGTCTCTGTCTCATCGGGGCAGCAGTATGGAACTTTCCCCTTCAGTCTCTGTCTCTCTCTCATCGGGGCAGCAGTATGGAACTTTCCCCTTCAGTCTCTGTCTCTCTCTCATCGGGGCAGCAGTATGGAACTTTCCCCTTCAGTCTCTGTCTCTCTCTCATTGGGGCAGCAGTATGGAACTTTCCCCTTCTGTCTCTGTCTCTCTCTCATCGGGGCAGCAGTATGGAACTTTCCCCTTCAGTCTCTGTCTCTCTCTCATCGGGGCAGCAGTATGGAACTTTCCCTTCTGTCTCTGTCTCTCTCTCATCGGGGCAGCAGTATGGAACTTTCCCCTTCAGTCTCTGTCTCTCTCTCATCGGGGCAGCAGTATGGAACTTTCCCCTTCTGTCTCTGTCTCTCTCGTCGGGGCAGCAGTATGGAACTTTCCCCTTCTGTCTCTGTCTCTCTCGCAGCAGTATGGAACTTTCCCCCTTCAGTCTCTGTCTCTCTCTCATCGGGGCAGCAGTATGGAACTTTCCCCTTCAGTCTCTGTCTCTCTTGTCGGGGCAGCAGTATGGAACTTTCCCCCTTCAGTCTCTGTCTCTCTCTCATCGGGGCAGCAGTATGGAACTTTCCCCCTTCAGTCTCTGTCTCTCTTGTCGGGGCAGCAGTATGGAACTTTTCCCCTTCTGTCTCTGTCTCTCTCGTCGGGGCAGCAGTATGGAACTTTCCGTCATGGTGTCTCGTTAACGGTCCTCATGCATCTTTAACAGTTTGACAGGAATCCCCCAAAGCCCATGACTGTAGTGACACACATACTCACTCACTAACACACACACACACACACACACACACACACACACACACACACACACACACACACACACACACACACACACACACACACACACACAGACTCACTCACTAACACACACACACAGACTCACAGACTCACTCACTAACACACACACTCACACTCACTCAGTAACACACACATACACAGACACACACACACACACACACTCACAGACTCACTCACTAACACACACACACAGACTCACTCACTAACACACACACACAGACTCACTCACTAACACACACACACACACACACACACACACAAACACACACACTCACAGACTCACTCACTAACACACACTCACAGACTCACTCACTAACACACACACACACATACACACAAACAGACTTACTCACTCACACACACACACACACACACACACACACACACACACACACACACACACACACACACACACACACACACACACACACACACACACACACACACACACACACACACACAGCTTGTCTGTATATACACTGCTCAAAAAATAAAGGGAACACTAATAACACATCCTAGATCTGAATGAATGAAATATTCTTATTAAATACTTTTTCTTTACATAGTTGAATGTGCTGACAACAAAATCACACAAAAATGATCAATGGAAATCAAATTTATCAACCCATGGAGGGCTGGATTTGGAGTCCACACTACAGGCTGATCCAACTTTGATGTAATGTCCTTAAAACAAGTCAAAATGAGGCTCAGTAGTGTGTGTGGCCTCCACGTGCCTGTATGACCTCCCTACAACGCCTGGGCATGCTCCTGATGAGGTGGCGGATGGTCTCCTGAGGGATCTCCTCCCAGACCTGGACTAAAGCATCCGCCAACTCCTGGACAGTCTGTGGTGCAATGTGGCATTGGTGGATGGAGCGAGACATGATGTCCCAAATGTGCTCAATTGGATTCAGGTCTGGGGAACGGGCGGGCCAGTCCATAGCATCCATGCCTTCCTCTTGCAGGAACTGCTGACACACTCCAGACACATGAGGTCTAGCATTGTCTTGCATTAGGAAGAACCCAGGGCCAACCGCACCAGTATCTTGTCTCACAAGGGGTCTGCGGATCTCCTCTTGGTACCTAATGGCAGTCAGGCTACCTCTGGCGAGCACATGGAGGGCTGTGTGGCCCTCCAAAGAAATGCCACCCCACACCATGACTGACCCACCGTCAAACCGGTCATGCTGGAGGATGTTGCAGGCAGCAGAACGTTCTCCATGGCGTCTCCAGACTCTGTCACGTCTGTCAAATGTGCTCAGTGTGAACCTGCTTTCATCTGTGAAGAGCACAGGGCACCAGTGGCGAATTTGCCAATCTTGGTGTTTTCTGGCAAATTCCAAACGTCCTGCACGGTGTTGGGCTGTAAGCACAACTCCCACCTGTGGACATCGGGCCCTCATACCACCCTCATGGAGTCTGTTTCTGACCGTTTGAGCAGACACATGCACATTTGTGGCCTGCTGGAGGTCATTTTGCAGGGCTCTGGCAGTGCTCCTCCTGCTCCTCCTTGCACAAAGGCGGAGGTAGCGGTCCTGCTGCTGGGTTGTTGCCCTCCTACGGCCTCCTCCACGTCTCCTGATGTACTGGCCTGTCTCCTGGTAGAGCCTCCATGCTCTGGACACTACGCTGACAGACACAGCAAACCTTCTTGCCACAGCTCGCATTTTTGCCCGCTTTGAGGACAATACAGTGCCACTGACACGGCCTGCAACGGAAACATGCGGTCTCTCCTTCACTGCAGCCGAAGTGAGTAAGACATTTAAACGTGTTAACCCTCGCAAGGCTGCAGGCCCAGACGGCATCCCCAGCCGCGCCCTCAGAGCATGCGCAGACCAGCTGGCCGGTGTGTTTACGGACATATTCAATCAATCCCTATACCAGTCTGCTGTTCCCACATGCTTCAAGGGCCACCATTGTTCCTGTTCCCAAGAAAGCTAAGGTAACTGAGCTAAACGACTACCGCCCGTAGCACTCACATCCGTCATCATGAAGTGCTTTGAGAGACTAGTCAAGGACCATATCACCTCCACCCTACCTGACACCCTTGACCCACTCCAATTTGCTTACCGCCCAAATAGGTCCACAGACGATGCAATCTCAACCACACTGCACACTGCCCTAACCCATCTGGACAAGAGGAATACCTATGTGAGAATGCTGTTCATCGACTACAGCTCGGCATTCAACACCATAGTACCCTCCAAGCTCGTCATCAAGCTCGAGACCCTGGGTCTCGACCCCGCCCTGTGCAACTGGGTACTGGACTTCCTGACGGGCCGCCCCCAGGTGGTGAGGGTAGGCAACAACATCTCCTCCCCGCTGATCCTCAACACTGGGGCCCCACAAGGGTGCGTTCTGAGCCCTCTCCTGTACTCCCTGTTCACCCACGACTGCGTGGCCATGCACGCCTCCAACTCAATCATCAAGTTTGCGGACGACACAACAGTGGTAGGCTTGATTACCAACAACGACGAGACGGCCTACAGGGAGGAGGTGAGGGCCCTCGGAGTGTGGTGTCAGGAAAATAACCTCACACTCAACGTCAACAAAACTAAGGAGATGATTGTGGACTTCAGGAAACAGCAGAGGGAACACCCCCATCCACATCGATGGAACAGTAGTGGAGAGGGTAGCAAGTTTTAAGTTCCTCGGCATACACATCACAGACAAACTGAATTGGTCCACTCACACAGACAGCATCGTGAGGAAGGCGCAGCAGCGCCTCTTCAACCTCAGGAGGCTGAAGAAATTTGGCTTGTCACCAAAAGCACTCACAAACTTCTACAGATGCACAATCGAGAGCATCCTGGCGGGCTGTATCACCGCCTGGTATGGCAACTGCACCGCCCTCAACCGTAAGGCTCTCCAGAGGGTAGTGAGGTCTGCACAACGCATCACCGGGGGCAAACTACCTGCCCTCCAGGACACCTACACCACCCGATGCTACAGGAAGGCCATAAAGATCATCAAGGACATCAACCACCCGAGCCACTGCCTGTTCACCCCGCTGCCATCCAGAAGGCGAGGTCAGTACAGGTGCATCAAAGCTGGGACCGAGAGACTGAAAAACAGCTTCTATCTCAAGGCCATCAGACTGTTAAACAGCCACCACTAACATTGAGTGGCTACTGCCAACACACTGTCAATGACACTGACTCTACTCCAGCCACTTTAATCATGGGAATTGATGGGAAATGATGTAAATATATCACTAGCCACTTTAAACAATGCTACCTTATATAATGTTACTTACCCTACATTGTTCATCTCATATGCATATGTTGATACTGTACTCTATATCATCGACTGCATCCTTATGTAATACATGTATCACTAGCCACATTAACTATGCCACTTGGTTTACATACTTATCTCATATGTATATACTGTACTCGATATCATCTACTGTATCTTGCCTATGCTGCTCTGTACCATCACTCATTCATGTATCCTTATGTACATATTCTTTATCCCCTTACACTGTGTATGACAGTAGTTTTGGAATTGTTAGTTAGATTACTTGCTCGTTATTACTGCATTGTCGGAACTAGAAGCACAAGCATTTCGCTACACTCGCATTGACATCTGCTAACCATGTGTATGTGACAAATAAAATTTGATTTGATTTGATTTGATGTGCCATCCTGGATGAGCTGCACTACCTGAGCCACTTGTGTGGGTTGTAGACTCCGTCTCATGCTACCACTAGAGTGAAAGCACCGCCAGCATTCAAAAGTGACCAAAACATCAGCCAGGAAGCATAGGAACTGAGAAGTGGTCTGTGGTCACCACCTGCAGAACCACTCCTTTATTGGGGGTGTCTTGCTAATTGCCTATAATTTTCACCTGTTGTCTATTCCATTTGCACAACAGCATGTGAAATTTATTGTCAATCAGTGTTGCTTCCTAAGTGGACAGTTTGATTTCACAGAAGTGTGATTGACTTGGAGTTACATTGTGTTGTTTAAGTGTTCCCTTTATTTTTTTGAGCAGTGTATATGAGATTTGAAGGTCTTTAACATTCATTGTACACACAGACTCACAGACTCACTCACTAACACAGCTTGTCTGTATATATGAAAGGTGGTTCCTCTGGACTAGAGCAGGGCAGTACTGACAGTAAGGTTGTGGCTTCAATTCCAAAAGCGATCACATACAGTGCCTTGCGAAAGTATTCGGCCCCCTTGAACTTTGCGACCTTTTGCCACATTTCAGGCTTCAAACATAAAGATATAAAACTGTATTTTTTTGTGAAGAATCAACAACAAGTGGGACACAATCATGAAGTGGAACGACATTTATTGGATATTTCAAACTTTTTTAACATATCAAAAACTGAAAAATTGGGCGTGCAAAATTATTCAGCCCCCTTAAGTTAATACTTTGTAGCACCACCTTTAGCTGCGATTACAGCTGTAAGTCACATGGGGTTGTCTCTATCAGTTTTGCACATCGAGAGACTGAAATTATTTCCCATTCCTCCTTGCAAAACAGCTCGAGCTCAGTGAGGTTGGATGGAGAGCATTTGTGAACAGCAGTTTTCAGTTCTTTCCACAGATTCTCGATTGGATTCAGGTCTGGACTTTGACTTGGCCATTCTAACACCTGGATATGTTTATTTTTGAACCATTCCATTGTAGATTTTGCTTTATGTTTTGGATCATTATCTTGTTGGAAGACAAATCTCCGTCCCAGTCTCAGGTCTTTTGCAGACTCCATCAGGTTTTCTTCCAGAATGGTCCTGTATTTGGCTCCATCCATCTTCCCATCAATTTTAACCATCTTCCCTGTCCCTGCTGAAGAAAAGCAGGCCCAAACCATGATGCTGCCACCACCATGTTTGACAGTGGGGATGATGTGTTCAGGGTGTTGCTTTTACGCCAAACATAACGTTTTGCATTGTTGCCAAAAAGTTCAATTTTGGTTTCATCTGACCAGAGCACCTTCTTCCACATGTTTGGTGTGTCTCCCAGATGGCTTGTGGCAAACTTTAAACAACACTTTTCATGGATATCTTTAAGAAATGGCTTTCTTCTTGCCACTCTTCCATAAAGGCCAGATTTGTGCAATATACGACTGATTGTTGTCCTATGGACAGAGTCTCCCACCTCAGCTGTAGATCTCTGCAGTTCATCCAGAGTGATCATGGGCCTCTTGGCTGCATCTCTGATCAGTCTTCTCCTTGTATGAGCTGAAAGTTTAGAGGGACGGCCAGGTCTTGGTAGATTTGCAGTGGTCTGATACTCCTTCCATTTCAATATTATCGCTTGCACAGTGCTCCTTGGGATGTTTAAAGCTTGGGAAATCTTTTTGTATCCAAATCCGGCTTTAAACTTCTTCACAACAGTATCTCGGACCCGCCTGGTGTGTTCCTTGTTCTTCATGATACTCTCTGCGCTTTTAACGGACCTCTGAGACTATCACAGTGCAGGTGCATTTATACGGAGACTTGATTACACACAGGTGGATTGTATTTATCATCATTAGTCATTTAGGTCAACATTGGATCATTCAGAGATCCTCACTGAACTTCTGGAGAGAGTTTGCTGCACTGAAAGTAAAGGGGCTGAATAATTTTGCACGCCCAATTTTTCAGTTTTTGATTTGTTAAAAAAAGTTTGAAATATCCAATAAATGTCGTTCCACTTCATGATTGTGTCCCACTTGTTGTTCATTCTTCACAAAAAAATAGTTTTATATCTTTATGTTTGAAGCCTGAAATGTGGCAAAAGGTCGCAAAGTTCAAGGGGGCCGAATACTTTCGCAAGGCACTGTATGTGTTGGCCAAGTACAAAATATTAGATTTGTATTAAAGTCCTACCGTATTGTTCTTTGGACACTGTGTTAACAACCCTCCAGACGAGCTTCAATGCCATACAACTCTCCTTCCGTGGTCTCCAACTGCTCTTAAACTCAGGGAAAACTAAATGAATGCTATTCAACCGATCGCTGCCCGCACCTGCTCAGCATCACTACTCTGGACGGCTCTGACTTAGAATAAGTGGACAACTACAAATACCTAGGTGTCTGGTTAGACTGTAAACTCTCCTTCCAGACTCACATTAAGCATCTTCAATCCAAAATTAAATCTAGAATTGTCTTCCTATATCGCAACAAAGCATCCTTCACTCATGCTGCCAAACATACCCTCGTAAAACTGACCATCCTACCGATCCTCGACTTCGGTGATGTCATTTACAAAATAACACTCTACTCAGCAAACTGGATGTAGTTTATCACAGTGCCATCAGTTTTGTCACCAAAGCCCCATATCCTACCCAACACTGAGACCTGTATGATCTCGTTGGCTGGCCCTCACTACATACGCGTCGCCAAACCCACTGGCGCCAGGTCATCTATAAGTCTCTGCTAGGTAACGTCCCCCCTTATCTCAGCTCGCTGGTCACCATAGCAGCACCCACCTGTAGTACGCGCTCCAGCAGGAATATCTCTCTGGTCACCCCCAAAACCAATTCTTTCTTTGGCCGCCTCTCCTTCCAGTTCTCTGCTGCCAATGACTTGAACGAACTGCAAAAATCTCTAAAACTGGAAACACTTCTCCCTCACTAGCTTTAAGCACCAACTGTCAGAGCAGCTCACAGATTACTGCACCTGTACATAGCCCATCTATAATCTAGCCCAAACAACTACCTCTCCCCCTACTGTATTTATTTAGCTCCTTTGCACCCCATTATTTATAGCTCTACTTTGCACATTATTCCACTGCAAATCTACCATTCCATTGATTTACTTGCTATATTGTATTTACTTTGCCACCTTTTTTTGCCTTTACCTCCCTTCTCACCTCATTTGCTCACATCGTATATAGACTTGTTTATACTGTATTATTGACTGTATGTTTGTTTTACTCCATGTGTAACTCTGTGTCGTTGTGTGTCGAACTGCTATGCTTTATCTTGGCCAGGTCGCAATTGTAAATGAGAACTTGTTCTCAACTGGCCTACCTGGTTAAATAAAGGTGAAATAAAAAAATACAATCAAAATTATATTCTACTGTATCTTAGTCTGACATTGCTCGTCCAAATATTTATATATTCTAAATTCCATTCCTTTAGATCTGTGTGTATTGTTAGATATTACTTGTTAGATACTACTGCCCCATTGGAGCTAGAAACACAAGCATTTCGCTACACCCGCAATAACATCTGAGAAACACGTGTATGTGACCAATAACATCTGCTAAATATGGACCGATAACATCTGCTAAATATGGACCGATAACATCTGCTAAATATGGACCGATAACATCTGTTAAGTGTATGTGACAAATAAGATTTGACTTTTGTCCAACGGTTTCCGTTTCTAAACGTTTGCTCCGGTGTCCGACTAATACATACACCCCTGATCAGGGTGCCACACTTTGAAATGTGGATATGAAGAGAAATCCCAGAATGCCCCTTTAATTGACACAGCAGCTTCATTTCACAAACGTTATTTTATTGCTTCTTTAACAAATGGACAAAGGAAAGGGCTTCTTTGTTCTCTAGTTAGAAAGGTAGAAAAGCAAAACATGTTAACAAAAGGTCAGAAAGAAAACTAATCAAAGAGACCAAAACCCATGTCTTCATCTGACTCCTCAGACTCCTCCTTCTTCTCCTCCTTCTCTTCCACTGTAAGAAAATATTTAAATTCAGGAGAGAGAGAGACACTGAGAAAGAGAGAGACACTGAGAAAGAGAGAGACACTGAGAAAGAGAGAGACACTGAGAAAGAGAGAGACACTGAGAAAGAGAGAGACACTGAGAAAGAGAGAGACACTGAGAAAGAGAGAGACACTGAGAAAGAGAGAGACACTGAGAAAGAGAGAGACACTGAGAAAGAGAGAGACACTGAGAAAGAGAGAGACACTGAGAAAGAGAGAGACACTGAGAAAGAGAGAGACAGGGGGAATCTCAATTGCATTTCTCACATCCTCTCAAAACCCATTGAAAAAGGTCAGAGAAGAGGGACCTCTGGCTTTCTCATCCAATGGGGTTTGTAAAGGAGATGAGGCTGTGAGGAAAATGCAATTGAGATCTTCCCGTAGAGAGCGGTTCTCACAGGCAGGAGCGGCCCCAGGAGCAACAGCAGCAGATCCACCAGCCGCTGACACCGCCACAGCCCCCCCTACTGGCACGGAGGCCAACTTGGACATTCCTACAGACAGACAGACATGGGTTAGACTGGGGGAAGTAGCCACAAGATGCTGACCTTGGGTCAGTTTAGCATTTTCCAACTAAAGATGGGATCCGGAGAATGGGAAGCTGATCCTAGAGCTGTACCTAGGGAAACAACCATAGAGAACGATACACTCACCAATATAACAATCATACACAGAAACAACTAAATCTGCCAAGACTGACACTGCTATTTCCAATGAGTCAGAGGATGAGTCTAGAAGGGACCCAACACACACAACCGCTGACCAGGGGAAGGGACCAAACACACACAACCGCTGACCAGGGAAGGGACCCAACACACACACAACCGCTGACCAGGGGAAGGGACCCAACACACACACACAACCGCTGACCAGGGGAAGGGACCCAACACACACACACAACCGCTGACCAGGGAAGGGACCCAACACACACACAACCGCTGACCAGGGAAGGGACCCAACACACACACAACCGCTGACCAGGGAAGGGACCCAACACACACAACCGCTGACCAGGGGAAGGGACCCAACCACACACAACCGCTGACCAGGGGAAGGGACCCAACCACACACAACCGCTGACCAGGGAAGGGACCCAACCACACACAACCGCTGACCAGGGAAGGGACCCAACCACACACAACCGCTGACCAGGGAAGGGACCCAACACACACAACCGCTGACCAGGGGAAGGGACCCAACACACACAACCGCTGACCAGGGAAGGGACCCAACACACACAACCGCTGACCAGGGAAGGGACCCAACACACACAACCGCTGACCAGGGGAAGGGACCCAACACACACAACCGCTGACCAGGGGAAGGGACCCAATACACTACCGTTAAGCTGATCTAGGATCAGAATGGGAAACTGATCCTAGATCTGTGGGAGGGAACCAGACGTTGTTTACAGATGTTTACCTGCGTTCAGGACTTCATTGATGTCTTTTCCCATCAGCTCACTGATGACCTGTAGTGGAACAACTCAACATCAGACAGAGTGAGGGTTTACTACCAGCTGTCTCTGTGTCCCACCTTAGCCAGAACAACTCAACATCAGACAGAGTGAGGGTTTACTACCAGCTGTCACTGTCTCGGTGTGTCCCACCTTAGCCAGAACAACTCAACATCAGACAGAGTGAGGGTTTACTACCAGCTGTCACGGTCTCGGTGTGTCCCACCTTAGCCAGAACAACTCAACATCAGACAGAGTGAGGGTTTACTACCAGCTGTCTCAGTGTGTCCCACCTTAGCCAGAACAACTCAACATCAGACAGAGTGAGGGTTTACTACCAGCTGTCACTGTCTCGGTGTGTCCCACCTTAGCCAGAACAACTCAACATCAGACAGAGTGAGGGTTTACTACCAGCTGTCACGGTCTCGGTGTGTCCCACCTTAGCCAGAACAACTCAACATCAGACAGAGTGAGGGTTTACTACCAGCTGTCTCTGTGTCCCACCTTAGCCAAAACAACTCAACATCAGACAGAGTGAGGGTTTACTACCAGCTGTCACTGTCTCGGTGTGTCCCACCTTAGCCAAAACAACTCAACATCAGACAGAGTGAGGGTTTACTACCAGCCGTCTCTGTGTCCCACCTTAGCCAGAACAACTCAACATCAGACAGAGTGAGGGTTTACTACCAGCTGTCACTGTCTCGGTGTGTCCCACCTTAGCCAAAACAACTCAACATCAGACAGAGTGAGGGTTTACTACCAGCCGTCTCTGTGTCCCACCTTAGCCAGAACAACTCAACATCAGACAGAGTGAGGGTTTACTACCAGCTGTCACTGTCTCGGTGTGTCCCACCTTAGCCAAAACAACTCAACATCAGACAGAGTGAGGGTTTACTACCAGCCGTCTCTGTGTCCCACCTTAGCCAGAACAACTCAACATCAGACAGAGTGAGGGTTTACTACCAGCTGTCACACTGTCTCAGTGTGTCCCACCTTAGCCAGGCGCTGGTCGTCAGCCTCGATGCCAACGCTGCCCAGGATGTCTTTGATGTTCTGACTGCTGGGGTTGGTGTTGCCACCCAGCGCTGCCAACAGGTAGGCGGCCACGTAACGCATTCTACTGCAAAGAGGACAGATTACAGGGTTAAATTGTGATTCTGGAAATCATAGGGACATTGTCCCAGCATCTTCCGGATTTGTGCAGGTGTTGGCCATCATTAAGAACAAATGGTTATTTACCAGAACTAACTTCCCTAATTAAATTAAGGTTAGATTTTGTTTTATGTTTAAAAGTTTGAAGAAATAAGAGTGTGCTACATTTACCATCATCACATATTGAAATATTTTGACGTATTTCATGATGTTATATAACACGTAATTCCCTACGGTGGACACATTACACGGACTAAAGTTTCCACCACACAATAATTATAGGAAATACACATCCTTTTAACCTCAGATTTCTGATGTTACTATTAAAGTTTACAGTCATCGCGATCTCACAAAATCGATACTTTAAAACAGATCAATATATTTGGTTTTAGTACCAGTGTTTGTGTTACTCCCCAGTCGGTAGTGGGACTTGACGCCTCATAACCACCAGACGCGTTTAAACTCTTCGCGTTCTGACGGAAGTCATTCATTGTCAATAGAGTGGAAACGCAACGCTACGTTGGTGTTACCGCGCTAGGCTGCGGTGCGTTCTGCGTACAGCAAGCGTTCAATATGTATTATGTATGCGTTGGTTGACGGTCTGGTGGTCCGTGTGGCTCAGTTAGTAGAACATGACACCTGCAACGCCAGACTCCCACTGGGGGACATTTACTAACAAATAAGAAAATATATCAACTTTCATTTCAGCAAAAAATCTGAAAGATCATGTCAACTTTTGCGAGAACCTAAAACTAGCAGTTAACTAATCTTTTTAGCGTCGTGTAAATCGGAGTGTCAGTTATATATTAGCCAGTTTTCGCAGCATATCAAATTAATTTTGTAGGTCAACCTTGTTAAGCGCATTTAAATAATCAAACCAATAATCATCATTACTTACTTGAAGTCTGAAACAGACGCTGAACGTCGGTCCGTTGTGAGAGTTGTAACAGGAAGGATGAACGTCTTTTTGTTGTTTCCGTTGACTACTTCTATGGTGAAACTGAAGTGAATTCTACTCCCACATCGTACATCGCCACCTAGTGGATGTAGGTTCCCATCAACATAAATGTTGCAGTACAAACGTGTGTAAGGGTATAATGAATATGAATAATGGAAATATGTGAACATTGAAATGTTGAGCAAGTTTGGACAGCGCTTTTAAGAACTATACTGAAATAAAACAGACTTTGTAGTTGTATGGTAAAAGAGTTGGGAAAGAGTAACGCAAAGTACAATGAGAGCAGTCGATCCTGAGGAGGACAGTGTCAGAGGAGCCCAGTAAAGGAGTTGGATTGTAGGAGTGTGAAGGAGGTCAGTAGGTCCATGTGGTGATTTGAAGGTGATCCTCTATTGAACTGGGAGCCAGTGGAGTCTGGTGAGAGTGGGGAGGATGTGTGTGAGGATTCTTGCAGTTTAGTCTTGTTTGAAGTCTGTCCAGTGTTTTGGTGTGTTTTGCAGTGTTGATTGTTTCAGATCACACTGGTATAGTGGTACAGTTACGTAGAACAGTTCAAATGGCTCGTATATCTCTTATAGGGTTGCAAAATTCCAGTCACCTTCCCAAAATTCCCCGCTTTTCCAGAAATCCTGGTTGGAGGATTCATGATTTCCTGTGTATTCCTTATCTGATTCCCTGGAATCTTCCAACCGGAATTTTGGATAAACCTGGGAATTTTGGAATTTTGCAAGTGCAACCCTCATCTCAAAACAAATCATCAAATCAAATAAAATTTTATTTTGTCACATACACATGGTTAGCAGATGTTAATGCGAGTGTAGCGAAATGCTTGTGCTTCTAGTTCCGACAATGCAGTAATAACCAACAAGTAATCTAACTAACAATTCCAAAACTACTGTCTTATACACAGTGTAAGGGGATAAAGAATATGTACATAAGGATATATGAATGAGTGATGGTACAGAGCAGCATAGGCAAGATACAGTAGATGGTATCGAGTACAGTATATACATATGAGATGAGTATGTAAACAGAGTGGCATAGTTAAAGTGGCTAGTGATACATGTATTACATAAGGATGCAGTCGATGATATAGAGTACAGTATATACGTATGCATATGAGATGAATAATGTAGGGTAAGTAACATTATATAAGGTAGCATTGTTTAAAGTGGCTAGTGATATATTTACATCATTTCCCATCAATTCCCATTATTAAAGTGGCTGGAGTTGAGTCAGTGTCAGTGTCAGTGTGTTGGCAGCAGCCACTCAATGTTAGTGGTGGCTGTTTAACAGTCTGATGGCCTTGAGATAGAAGCTGTTTTTCAGTCTCTCGGTCCCAGCTTTGATGCACCTGTACTGACCTCGCCTTCTGGATGATAGCGGGGTGAACAGGCAGTGGCTCGGGTGGTTGATGTCCTTGATGATCTTTATGGCCTTCCTGTAACATCGGGAGGTGTAGGTGTCCTGGAGGGCAGGTAGTTTGCCCCCGGTGATGCGTTGTGCAGACCTCACTACCCTCTGGAGAGCCTTACGGTTGAGGGCGGAGCAGTTGCCGTACCAGGCGGTGATACAGCCCGCCAGGATGCTCTCGATTGTGCATCTGTAGAAGTTTGTGAGTGCTTTTGGTGACAAGCCGAATTTCTTCAGCCTCCTGAGGTTGAAGAGGCGCTGCTGCGCCTTCTTCACGTTGCTGTCTGTGTGAGTGGACCAATTCAGTTTGTCTGTGATGTGTACGCCGAGGAACTTAAAACTTACTACCCTCTCCACTACTGTTCCATCGATGTGGATAGGGGGGTGTTCCCTCTGCTGTTTCCTGAAGTCCACAATCATCTCCTTAGTTTTGTTGACGTTGAGTGTGAGGTTATTTTCCTGACACCACACTCCGAGGGCCCTCACCTCCTCCCTGTAGGCCGTCTCGTCGTTATTGGTAATCAAGTCTACCACTGTTGTGTCGTCCGCAAACTTGATGATTGAGTTGGAGGCGTGCGTGGCCACGCAGTCGTGGGTGAACAGGGAGTACAGGAGAGGGCTCAGAACGCACCCTTGTGGGGCCCCAGTGTTGAGGATCAGCGGGGAGGAGATGTTGTTGCCTACCCTCACCACCTGGGGCGGCCCGTCAGGAAGTCCAGTACCCAGTTGCACAGGGCGGGGTCGAGACCCAGGGTCTCGAGCTTGATGACGAGCTTGGAGGGTACTATGGTGTTGAATGCCGAGCTGTAGTCGATGAACAGCATTCTCACATAGGTATTCCTCTTGTCCAGATGGGTTAGGGCAGTGTGCAGTGTGGTTGAGATTGCATCGTCTGTGGACCTATTTGGGCGGTAAGCAAATTGGAGTGGGTCTAGGGTGTCAGGTAGGGTGGAGGTGATATGGTCCTTGACTAGTCTCTCAAAGCACTTCATGATGACGGAAGTGAGTGCTACGGGCGGTAGTCGTTTAGCTCAGTTACCTTAGCTTTCTTGGGAACAGGAACAATGGTTGCCCTCTTGAAGCATGTGGGAACAGCAGACTGGTATAGGGATTGATTGAATATGTCCGTAAACACACCGGCCAGCTGGTCTGCGCATGCTCTGAGGGCGCGGCTGGGGATGCCGTCTGGGCCTGCAGCCTTGCGAGGGTTAACACGTTTAAATGTCTTACTCACTTCGGCTGCAGTGAAGGAGAGACCGCATGTTTTCATTGCAGGCCGTGTCAGTGGCACTGTATTGTCCTCAAAGCGGGCAAAAAGTTATTTAGTCTGCCTGGGAGCAAGACATCCTGGTCCGTGACTGGGCTGGATTTCTTCCTGTAGTCCGTGATTGACTGTAGACCCTGCCACATGCCTCTTGTGTCTGAGCCGTTGAATTGAGATTCTACTTTGTCTCTGTACTGACGCTTAGCTTGTTTGATAGCCTTGCGGAGGGAATAGCTGCACTGTTTGTATTCGGTCATGTTACCAGACACCTTGCCCTGATTAAAAGCAGTGGTTCGCGCTTTCAGTTTCACGCGAATGCTGCCATCAATCCACGGTTTCTGGTTAGGGAATGTTTTAATCGTTGCTATGGGAACGACATCTTCAACGCACGTTCTAATGAACTCGCACACCGAATCAGCGTATTCGTCAATATTGTTATCTGACGCAATACGAAACATCTCCCAGTCCACGTGATGGAAGCAGTCTTGGAGTGTGGAGTCAGCTTGGTCGGACCAGTGTTGGACAGACCTCAGCGTGGGAGCCTCTTGGTTTAGTTTCTGTCTGTAGGCAGGGATCAACAAAATGGAGTCATGGTCAGCTTTTCCGAAAGGGGGGCGGGGCAGGGCCTTATATGCGTCGCGGAAGTTAGAGTAACAATGATCCAAGGTCTTTCCACCCCTGGTTGCGCAATCGATATGCTGATAAAATTTAGGGAGTCTTGTTTTCAGATTAGCCTTGTTAAAATCCCCAGCCTCCGGATAAATGGTTTCCAGTTTGCAGAGAGTTAAATAAAGTTCGTTCAGAGCCATCGATATGTCTGCTTTTTGGGGGGATATATACGGCTGAGATTATAATCGAAGAGAATTCTCTTGGTAGATAATGCGGTCTACATTTGATTGTGAGGAATTCTAAATCAGGTGAACAGGATTTGAGTTCCTGTATGTTTCTTTCATCACACCATGTCACGTTGGCCATAAGACATACGCCCCCGCCCGTCTTCTTACCAGAAAGATGTTTGTCTCTGTCGGCGCGATGCGTGGAGAAACCCGTTGGCTGCACCGCCTCGGATAGCGTCTCTCCAGTGAGCCATGTTTCTGTGAAGCAAAGAACGTTACAGTCTCTGATGTCCCTCTGGAATGCTACCCTTGCTCGGATTTCATCAACCTTGTTGTCAAGAGACTGGACATTGGCAAGAAGAATGGTAGGGAGTGGTGCACGGTGTGCCCGTCTCCGGAGTCTGACCAGAAGACCGCCTCGTTTCCCTCTTTTTCGGAGTCGTTTTTTTGGGTTGCTGCATGGAATCCACTCCGTTGTCCTGTTTGTAAGGCAGAACACAGGATCCGCGTTGCGAAAAACATATTCTTGGTCGTACTGATGGTGAGTTGACGCTGATCTTATATTCAGTAGTTCTTCTCGACTGTATGTAATGAAACCTAAGATGACCTGGGGTACTAATGTAAGAAATAACACGTAAAAAAAACAAAAAAACTGCATAGTTTCCTAGGAACGCGAAGCGAGGCGGCCATCTCTGTCGGCGCCGGAAGTCAACCCGGAAGTCTCTCCTCTCTCACCATGATGGCCATTCATTCACTGTTCGTGAATAGGTAGCGTAGTGGTTAGAGCGTTGGGCCAGTAACCGATAGGTTGCTTGATCGAATCCCCGAGCTGACAAGGTAAAAATCTGTCGTCAGTTAACCCACAGTTCCTAGGCCGCCATTGTAAATAAGAATTTCCATTGATATCCAGTAGAGGGCAGCAGTGTAACATTCATTCCATTGATATCCAGTAGAGAGGGGCGGCAGGGTAGCCTAGTGGTTAGAGAGTTGGACTGGTAACCGGAAGGTTGCAAGTTCAAATCCCCGAGCTGACAAGATACAAATCTGTCATTCTGGCCCTGAACAGGCAGTTAACCCACTGTTCCTAGGCCGTCATTGAAAATAAGAATTTGTTCTTAACTGACTTGCCTAGTAAAATAAAGATAAGATAAAATAAAAGAGGGCAGCAGTGTAATGTTCATTCCATTGATATCCACTAGAGGGCAGCAGTGTCATGTTCATTCCATTGATATCCACTAGAGGGCAGCAGTGTCATGTTCATTCCATTGATATCCACTAGAGGGCAGCAGCATATAATGTAGCTGAGACAGTTGTTACTTATGGCTCAATTCAACTCATAGTTCTGAAGAAAGGCAATGTTAACGGAAGCTGTGTTTACATTTCAACTATAATGCTGAACTTCAGCCATACAGATTGAATAAACGAGCCCTCAGTCCCAGAAATCCCACACCTAAGACAACTGGAACATTAGTTGGGAGTACATTATGGGAGGCAACCCATCTGTCTAGAGAGACTAGTTGGTATTTACCCAACACAGTGACAGATATGGAGCCTATTACACTGATAGATGGACTGATACATTTACACACTTGATGGAGTGATACATTTACACACTTGATGGAGTGATACATTTACACACTTGATGGAGTGATACATTTACACACTTGATGGAGTGATACATTTACACAACGAAGGAGTGGCTTCGTAAGAAGCATTTCAAGGTCCTGGAGTGGCCTAGCCAGTCTCCAGATCTCAACCCCATAGAAAATCATTGGAGGGAGTTGAAAGACTGTGTTGCCCAGCAACAGCCCCAAAACATCACTGCTCTAGAGGAGACCTGCATGGAGGAATGTGCCAAAATACCAGCAACAGTGTGTGAAAACCTTGTGAAGACTTACAGAAAACGTTTGACCTCTGTCATTGCCAACAAAGGGTACATAACAAAGTATTGAGAAACTTTTGTTATTGACCAAATACTTATTTTCCACCATCATTTGCAAATAAATTCATAAAAAATCCTACAATGTGATTTTCTGGATTTTTCTGCATTTTGTCTGTCATAGTTGAAGTGTACCTATGATGAAAATTACAGGCCTCTCATCTTTTTAAGTGGAAGAACTTGCACAATTGGTGGCTAACTAAATACTTTTTGCCCCACTGTACATTTGATCAACAATGACTGTATAAATGTGAATAAATTAGCATACAGAATGCTGTGGTAGCCATGCTGGTTAATTGTGCCTTGAATTCTAAATAAATCCCCGACAGTGTCACCAGTGTCACCAGCAAAGTCTCTTCTTCTTATCGGTGTCCTTTAGTAGTGGTTTCTTTGCAGCAATTTAACCATGAAGAGCTGATTCACGCAGTCTCCTCTGAACAGTTGATGTTGAGATTTGTACTTGAACTCTGTGAAGCATTTAATTGGGCTGCTATCTGAGGTGCAGTTAACTCTAATTAATTTATCCTCTGCAGCAGAGGTAACTCTTGGTCCTCATCATAGTTTCATCATAGCGCTTGATTGTTTTTGCGACTGCACTTGAAGAAACGTTAAAAGTTCTTGAAATTCTCCTCATTGACTGACCTTCATGTCTTAAAGTGATGAAGGACTTAGCATTTTACCAAATAGGGCTATCTTCTGTATACCACCCCTACCTTGTCACAACACAATTAATTGGCTCAAATGCATCAAGAAAGGAAAAAATTCCACAAATTAACTTTTAACAAGCCACACCTTGAAATGCATTCCAGGTGACTACCTCATGAAGCTGGTTGAGAGAATGCCAAGAGTGTGCAAAGCTGTCATCAAGACAACGGGTGGTTACCTTGAAGAATCTAAAATATATTTTGATTTGTTTAACAATTTATTTGGTTACTACATGATTCCATAGTTGTGATGTCATCACTATTATTCTACAATGTAGAAATTAGTAAAAATAAAGAAAAGCCCTTGAATGAGTCGGTGTGTCCACACCACTGGTACTGTGTATCTTTAACTTCCAACAGTAACTCCATTCAAGCTATACACTCCAAACCAACTTTCCAATGACAAAGCAAAAACAGGTTTTTCAAAATGTAAAAAAAAAAAAACAGAAAAACATTATTTACATAAGTATTCAGACCCTTTGCTATGAGACAAAAAATTCAGCTCAGTTGCATCCTGTTTCCATTGATCATCCTTGAGATGTTTCTACAACTTGATTGGAGTCCACCTGTGATAAATTCAATTGATTGGACATGATTTGGAAAGGCACACACCTGTCTATATAAAGTTCTACAGTTGACAGTGCATGTCAGAGCAAAAACCAAGCCACGAGGTTGAAGGAATTGTCTGTAGAGCTCCGAGAAAGTATTGTGCCGAGGCACAGATCTGGGGAAGGGTACCAAAACATTTCTGCAGGATTGAAGGTACCCAAGAACACAGTGGCCTCCGTCGTTCTTAAATGAAAGAAGTTTGGAACCACTAAGTCTCTTCCTGGAGCTGGCCGCCCCGCCAAACTGAGCAATCGGGGGAGAAGGGCCTTAGTCAGGGAGGTAACCATGAACCCAATGGTCACTCTGACAGAGCTCCCGAGTTCCTCTGTGAAGATGGGAGAACCTTCCAGAAGGACAACCATCTCCGCAGCACTCCACCAATCCGGCCTTTATGGTAGAGTGGCCAGACGGAAGCCATTCCTCAGTAAAAGGCACATGACAGTCCGCTTGGAGTTTGCAAAAAGACACCTAAAGGACTCTCAGAACATGAGAAACAAGATTCTCTGGTCCGATGAAACCAAGATTGAACTCTTTGGCCTGAATGCCAAGCGTCACATCTGGAGGAAACCTGTCACCATCCCTAAGGTGTAGCATGGTGGTGGCAGCATCATGCTGTGGGGATGTTTTTCAGCGGCAGGGACTGGGAGACTAGTCAGGATCGAGGGAAAGATGAACAGAGCAAAGTACAGAGAGATCCTTGATGAAAACCTGCTCCACAGCACTCATGACCTCAGACTGGGGAGAAGGTTCACCTTCCAACGGGACAACGACCCACACAGCCAAGACAAGGCAGGAGTGGCTTCAGGACAAGTCTTCGAATGTCCTTGGGTGGCCCGAACTTGAACCCAATCGAACATCTCTGGAGACCCTGAAAATAGCTGTGCAGCGATGCTCCCCATCCAACCTGACAGAGCTTAAGAGGATCTACAGAGAAGAACGGGAGAAACTCCCCAAATACAGGTGTGCCAAGCTTGTAGCATCATACCCAAGAAGACTCAAGGTTATAATCTCTGCCAAAGGTGCTTCAACAAAGTACTGAGTAAAGGGTCTGAATACTTATGTCAATGTGATTCAGTTTTTTATTTCTAAGACCTGTTTTTGCTTTGTCATTATTGGCTTATTGTGATGTCATTATTGGCTTATTGTGACATCATTGTGGGGTATTGTGATGTCATTATGGCGTATTGTGATGTCATTGTGGGGTATTGTGATGTCATTATTGGCTTATTGTGATGTCATTGTGGGTTATTGTGATGTCATTGTGGAGTATTGTGATGTCATTATGGGGTATTGTGATGTCATTGTGGGGTATTGTGAAACAATTTTATCAAATTTAGAATAAGGATGTAACGTAACAACATTTGGAAAAAAGTCAAGGTCTGAATAAAACAACCTAAAAACCATTTGTGGACAAATAAATCCGATTTGATGGGGGTTTGAAATGTGGCTTAAAACATCTGATTCGATGTGGTTTTTGCCTGATCAAATAAGGATATGCAAAAAAAAATTGATTTAAGTCACTTCAAACTCCCAGGGTGAACAAGGCTTAAGACCTACAGGAACGCAGCCTAGCAGATACTGCAGTGTGAATCAACATCAGTGTGAATCAACATCAGTGTGAATCAACATCAGTGTGAATCAACATCAGTGTGAATCAACATCAGTGTGAATCAACATCAGTGTGAATCAACATCAGTGTGAATCAACCTCTTATGTCTACCTCTTTTGTTCCGATCACTGTACCCGTACACAGCCCATCTGTAAATAACACATCAAACTACCTCATCCCCATATTAATACTTACCCTCTTGCTCTTTTGCACCCCAGTATCTCTACTTGCACATCATCATCTGCACATCTATCACTCCAGTGGTAATGCTAAATTGTCATTATTGCTTCTCTATGGACTATTTATTGCCTTACCTGCCTACTCTTCTACATCTGCACTCACTGTATATAGATTGATGTTTCTATTGTGTTATTGACTGTACGTTTGTTTATGTGTAACTCTGTGTTGTTGTTCTTGTCACACTGCTTGGCTTTATCTTGGCCAGGTCACAGTTGTGAATGAGAACTTGTTCTAAACTAGCTGGTTAAATAAAGATGAATTAAAAATGTAATTAAAAATGTCAACCCTGTAGTCTGTAGGTATTGTAGTTATTATAGCTGTCATAGACCCTGTAGTCTGGAGGTATTGTAGTTATTATAGCGGTCATAGACCCTGTAGTCTGGAGGTATTGTAGTTATTATAGCGGTCATAGACCCTGTAGTCTGGAGGTATTGTAGTTATTATAGCGGTCATAGACCCTGTAGTCTGGTATTGTAGTTATTATAGCGGTCATAGACCCTGTAGTCTGGAGGTATTGTAGTTATTATAGCGGTCATAGACCCTGTAGTCTGGTATTGTAGTTATTATAGCGGTCATAGACCCTGTAGTCTGGAGGTATTGTAGTTATTATAGTGGTCATAGACCCTGTAGTCTGGAGGTATTGTAGTTATTATAGTGGTCATAGACCCTGTAGTCTGGAGGTATTGTAGTTATTATAGCGGTCATAGACCCTGTAGTCTGGAGGTATTGTAGTTATTATAGTGGTCATAGACCCTGTAGTCTGGAGGTATTGTAGTTATTATAGCGGTCATAGACCCTGTAGTCTGGAGGTATTGTAGTTATTATAGTGGTCATAGACCCTGTAGTCTGGAGGTATTGTAGTTATTATAGTGGTCATAGACCCTGTAGTCTGGAGGTATTGTAGTTATTATAGCGGTCATAGACCCTGTAGTCTGGAGGTATTGTAGTTATTATAGCGGTCATAGACCCTGTAGTCTGGTATTGTAGTTATTATAGCGGTAATAGACCCTGTAGTCTGGAGGTATTGTAGTTATTATAGCGGTCATAGACCCTGTAGTCTGGAGGTATTGTAGTTATTATAGTGGTCATAGACCCTGTAGTCTGGAGGTATTGTAGTTATTATAGCGGTCATAGACCCTGTAGTCTGGAGGTATTGTAGTTATTATAGTGGTCATAGACCCTGTAGTCTGGAGGTATTGTAGTTATTATAGCTGTCATAGACCCTGTAGTCTGGAGGTATTGTAGTTATTATAGCGGTCATAGACCCTGTAGTCTGGTATTGTAGTTATTATAGCGGTAATAGACCCTGTAGTCTGGAGGTATTGTAGTTATTATAGCGGTCATAGACCCTGTAGTCTGGTATTGTAGTTATTATAGTGGTCATAGACCCTGTAGTCTGGAGGTATTGTAGTTATTATAGCGGTCATAGACCCTGTAGTCTGGAGGTATTGTAGTTATTATAGTGGTCATAGACCCTGTAGTCTGGAGGTATTGTAGTTATTATAGTGGTCATAGACCCTGTAGTCTGGAGGTATTGTAGTTATTATAGCGGTCATAGTCCCTGTAGTCTGGTATTGTAGTTATTATAGCTGTCATAGACCCTGTAGTCTGCAGGTATTGTAGTTATTATAGCGGTCATAGACCCTGTAGTCTGGTATTGTAGTTATTATAGCGGTCATAGACCCTGTAGTCTGGAGGTATTGTAGTTATTATAGCGGTCATAGACCCTGTAGTCTGGTATTGTAGTTATTATAGTGGTCATAGACCCTGTAGTCTGGAGGTATTGTAGTTATTATAGTGGTCATAGACCCTGTAGTCTGGAGGTATTGTAGTTATTATAGCGGTCATAGACCCTGTAGTCTGGTATTGTAGTTATTATAGCTGTCATAGACCCTGTAGTCTGCAGGTATTGTAGTTATTATAGCGGTCATAGACCCTGTAGTCTGGTATTGTAGTTATTATAGCGGTCATAGACCCTGTAGTCTGGAGGTATTGTAGTTATTATAGCGGTCATAGACCCTGTAGTCTGGTATTGTAGTTATTATAGTGGTCATAGACCCTGTAGTCTGGAGGTATTGTAGTTATTATAGCTGTCATAGACCCTGTAGTCTGGAGGTATTGTAGTTATTATAGTGGTCATAGACCCTGTAGTCTGGTATTGTAGTTATTATAGCTGTCATAGACCCTGTAGTCTGGAGGTATTGTAGTTATTATAGTGGTCATAGACCCTGTAGTCTGGTATTGTAGTTATTATAGCTGTCATAGACCCTGTAGTCTGGAGGTATTGTAGTTATTATAGCTGTCATAGACCCTGTAGTCTGGAGGTATTGTAGTTATTATAGTGGTCATAGACCCTGTAGTCTGGTATTGTAGTTATTATAGTGGTCATAGACCCTGTAGTCTGGAGGTATTGTAGTTATTATAGCGGTCATAGACCCTGTAGTCTGGTATTGTAGTTATTATAGCGGTCATAGACCCTGTAGTCTGGTATTGTAGTTATTATAGCTGTCATAGACCCTGTAGTCTGGAGGTATTGTAGTTATTATAGTGGTCATAGACCCTGTAGTCTGGTATTGTAGTTATTATAGCTGTCATAGACCCTGTAGTCTGT
The DNA here is from genome assembly GCF_018296145.1 of Oncorhynchus tshawytscha. Classification (NCBI taxonomy): domain Eukaryota; kingdom Metazoa; phylum Chordata; class Actinopteri; order Salmoniformes; family Salmonidae; genus Oncorhynchus; species Oncorhynchus tshawytscha. Next base: position 88,065,958 of record NC_056444.1, read on the forward strand.
AGGTATTGTAGTTATTATAGCTGTCATAGACCCTGTAGTCTGGTATTGTAGTTATTATAGCAGTCATAGACCCTGTAGTCTGGAGGTATTGTAGTTATTATAGTGGTCATAGACCCTGTAGTCTGGAGGTATTGTAGTTATTATAGCGGTCATAGACCCTGTAGTCTGGAGGTATTGTAGTTATTATAGTGGTCATAGACCCTGTAGTCTGGAGGTATTGTAGTTATTATAGTGGTCATAGACCCTGTAGTCTGGAGGTATTGTAGTTATTATAGCGGTCATAGACCCTGTAGTCTGGTATTGTAGTTATTATAGCTGTCATAGACCCTGTAGTCTGGAGGTATTGTAGTTATTATAGCAGTCATAGACCCTGTAGTCTGGTATTGTAGTTATTATAGTGGTCATAGACCCTGTAGTCTGGAGGTATTGTAGTTATTATAGCGGTCATAGACCCTGTAGTCTGGTATTGTAGTTATTATAGTGGTCATAGACCCTGTAGTCTGGAGGTATTGTAGTTATTATAGCTGTCATAGACCCTGTAGTCTGGAGGTATTGTAGTTATTTTAGTGGTCATAGACCCTGTAGTCTGGTATTGTAGTTATTATAGCTGTCATAGACCCTGTAGTCTGGAGGTATTGTAGTTATTATAGTGGTCATAGACCCTGTAGTCTGGTATTGTAGTTATTATAGCTGTCATAGACCCTGTAGTCTGGAGGTATTGTAGTTATTATAGCGGTCATAGACCCTGTAGTCTGTAGGTATTGTAGTTATTATAGCGGTCATAGACCCTGTAGTCTGGAGGTATTGTAGTTATTATAGCGGTCATAGACCCTGTAGTCTGGAGGTATTGTAGTTATTATAGCGGTCATAGACCCTGTAGTCTGGAGGTATTGTAGTTATTATAGCGGTCATAGACCCTGTAGTCTGGTATTGTAGTTATTATAGCTGTCATAGACCCTGTAGTCTGGAGGTATTGTAGTTATTATAGTGGTCATAGACCCTGTAGTCTGGTATTGTAGTTATTATAGCGGTCATAGACCCTGTAGTCTGGAGGTATTGTAGTTATTATAGCGGTCATAGACCCTGTAGTCTGGTATTGTAGTTATTATAGCTGTCATAGACCCTGTAGTCTGGAGGTATTGTAGTTATTATAGCAGTCATAGACCCTGTAGTCTGGAGGTATTGTAGTTATTATAGTGGTCATAGACCCTGTAGTCTGGTATTGTAGTTATTATAGCTGTCATAGACCCTGTAGTCTGGAGGTATTGTAGTTATTATAGCGGTCATAGACCCTGTAGTCTGGTATTGTAGTTATTATAGCGGTCATAGACCCTGTAGTCTGGTATTGTAGTTATTATAGTGGTCATAGACCCTGTAGTCTGGAGGTATTGTAGTTATTATAGCGGTCATAGACCCTGTAGTCTGGTATTGTAGTTATTATAGCTGTCATAGACCCTGTAGTCTGGAGGTATTGTAGTTATTATAGTGGTCATAGACCCTGTAGTCTGGAGGTATTGTAGTTATTATAGCGGTCATAGACCCTGTAGTCTGGAGGTATTGTAGTTATTATAGTGGTCATAGACCCTGTAGTCTGGAGGTATTGTAGTTATTATAGCTGTCATAGACCCTGTAGTCTGGAGGTATTGTAGTTATTATAGCGGTCATAGACCCTGTAGTCTGGTATTGTAGTTATTATAGCTGTCATAGACCCTGTAGTCTGGAGGTATTGTAGTTATTATAGCGGTCATAGACCCTGTAGTCTGGTATTGTAGTTATTATAGCGGTCATAGACCCTGTAGTCTGGAGGTATTGTAGTTATTATAGCGGTCATAGACCCTGTAGTCTGGTATTGTAGTTATTATAGTGGTCATAGACCCTGTAGTCTGGAGGTATTGTAGTTATTATAGCTGTCATAGACCCTGTAGTCTGGAGGTATTGTAGTTATTATAGTGGTCATAGACCCTGTAGTCTGGTATTGTAGTTATTATAGTGGTCATAGACCCTGTAGTCTGGAGGTATTGTAGTTATTATAGCGGTCATAGACCCTGTAGTCTGGTATTGTAGTTATTATAGTGGTCATAGACCCTGTAGTCTGGAGGTATTGTAGTTATTATAGCTGTCATAGACCCTGTAGTCTGGAGGTATTGTAGTTATTTTAGTGGTCATAGACCCTGTAGTCTGGTATTGTAGTTATTATAGCTGTCATAGACCCTGTAGTCTGGAGGTATTGTAGTTATTATAGTGGTCATAGACCCTGTAGTCTGGTATTGTAGTTATTATAGCTGTCATAGACCCTGTAGTCTGGAGGTATTGTAGTTATTATAGCGGTCATAGACCCTGTAGTCTGTAGGTATTGTAGTTATTATAGTGGTCATAGACCCTGTAGTCTGGTATTGTAGTTATTATAGCGGTCATAGACCCTGTAGTCTGGTATTGTAGTTATTATAGCGGTCATAGACCCTGTAGTCTGGAGGTATTGTAGTTATTATAGCTGGTCATAGACCCTGTAGTCTGGAGGTATTGTAGTTATTATAGCGGTCATAGACCCTGTAGTCTGGTATTGTAGTTATTATAGCTGTCATAGACCCTGTAGTCTGCAGGTATTGTAGTTATTATAGCGGTCATAGACCCTGTAGTCTGGTATTGTAGTTATTATAGCGGTCATAGACCCTGTAGTCTGGAGGTATTGTAGTTATTATAGCTGTCATAGACCCTGTAGTCTGGAGGTATTGTAGTTATTATAGCGGTCATAGACCCTGTAGTCTGGTATTGTAGTTATTATAGTGGTCATAGACCCTGTAGTCTGGAGGTATTGTAGTTATTATAGCGGTCATAGACCCTGTAGTCTGGTATTGTAGTTATTATAGCGGTCATAGACCCTGTAGTCTGGTATTGTAGTTATTATAGCTGTCATAGACCCTGTAGTCTGGAGGTATTGTAGTTATTATAGATGTCATAGACCCTGTAGTCTGGAGGTATTGTAGTTATTATAGCGGTCATAGACCCTGTAGTCTGGAGGTATTGTAGTTATTATAGCGGTCATAGACCCTGTAGTCTGGTATTGTAGTTATTATAGCGGTCATAGACCCTGTAGTCTGGTATTGTAGTTATTATAGTGGTCATAGACCCTGTAGTCTGGAGGTATTGTAGTTATTATAGCGGTCATAGACCCTGTAGTCTGGTATTGTAGTTATTATAGCTGGTCATAGACCCTGTAGTCTGGAGGTATTGTAGTTATTATAGCGGTCATAGACCCTGTAGTCTGGAGGTATTGTAGTTATTATAGCGGTCATAGACCCTGTAGTCTGGAGGTATTGTAGTTATTATAGTGGTCATAGACCCTGTAGTCTGGAGGTATTGTAGTTATTATAGCGGTCATAGACCCTGTAGTCTGGTATTGTAGTTATTATAGCTGTCATAGACCCTGTAGTCTGGAGGTATTGTAGTTATTATAGTGGTCATAGACCCTGTAGTCTGGTATTGTAGTTATTATAGCGGTCATAGACCCTGTAGTCTGGAGGTATTGTAGTTATTATAGCTGTCATAGACCCTGTAGTCTGGAGGTATTGTAGTTATTATAGCGGTCATAGACCCTGTAGTCTGGTATTGTAGTTATTATAGCGGTCATAGACCCTGTAGTCTGGAGGTATTGTAGTTATTATAGCGGTCATAGACCCTGTAGTCTGGTATTGTAGTTATTATAGCGGTCATAGACCCTGTAGTCTGGTATTGTAGTTATTATAGCTGTCATAGACCCTGTAGTCTGGAGGTATTGTAGTTTTTATAGATGTCATAGACCCTGTAGTCTGGAGGTATTGTAGTTATTATAGCGGTCATAGACCCTGTAGTCTGGAGGTATTGTAGTTATTATAGCGGTCATAGACCCTGTAGTCTGGTATTGTAGTTATTATAGCGATCATAGACCCTGTAGTCTGGTATTGTAGTTAATATAGTGGTCATAGACCCTGTAGTCTGGAGGTATTGTAGTTATTATAGCGGTCATAGACCCTGTAGTCTGGTATTGTAGTTATTATAGCTGTCATAGACCCTGTAGTCTGGAGGTATTGTAGTTATTATAGCGGTCATAGACCCTGTAGTCTGGAGGTATTGTAGTTATTATAGCGGTCATAGACCCTGTAGTCTGGAGGTATTGTAGTTATTATAGCGGTCATAGACCCTGTAGTCTGGAGGTATTGTAGTTATTATAGCGGTCATAGATCCTGTAGTCTGGTATTGTAGTTATTATAGTAGTTATTATAGCTGTCATAGACCCTGTAGTCTGGAGGTATTGTAGTTATTATAGCGGTCATAGACCCTGTAGTCTGGAGGTATTGTAGTTATTATAGCGGTCATAGACCCTGTAGTCTGGTATTGTAGTTATTATAGCGGTCATAGACCCTGTAGTCTGGTATTGTAGTTATTATAGTGGTCATAGACCCTGTAGTCTGGAGGAATTGTAGTTATTATAGCGGTCATAGACCCTGTAGTCTGGTATTGTAGTTATTATAGCGGTCATAGACCCTGTAGTCTGGTATTGTAGTTATTATAGTGGTCATAGACCCTGTAGTCTGGAGGTATTGTAGTTATTATAGTGGTCATAGACCCTGTAGTCTGGTATTGTAGTTATTATAGCTGTCATAGACCCTGTAGTCTGGTATTGTAGTTATTATAGCGGTCATAGACCCTGTAGTCTGGAGGTATTGTAGTTATTATAGCTGTCATAGACCCTGTAGTCTGGAGGTATTGTAGTTATTATAGCGGTCATAGACCCTGTAGTCTGGTATTGTAGTTATTATAGCGGTCATAGACCCTGTAGTCTGGTATTGTAGTTATTATAGTGGTCATAGACCCTGTAGTCTGGAGGTATTGTAGTTATTATAGCGGTCATAGACCCTGTAGTCTGGTATTGTAGTTATTATAGCGGTCATAGACCCTGTAGTCTGGAGGTATTGTAGTTATTATAGCGGTCATAGACCCTGTAGTCTGGAGGTATTGTAGTTATTATAGCTGTCATAGACCCTGTAGTCTGGAGGTATTGTAGTTATTATAGCGGTCATAGACCCTGTAGTCTGGAGGTATTGTAGTTATTATAGTGGTCATAGACCCTGTAGTCTGGAGGTATTGTAGTTATTATAGTGGTCATAGACCCTGTAGTCTGGTATTGTAGTTATTATAGCTGTCATAGACCCTGTGGTCTGGTATTGTAGTTATTATAGTGGTCATAGACCCTGTAGTCTGGAGGTATTGTAGTTATTATAGCTGTCATAGACCCCGTAGTCTGGAGGTATTGTAGTTATTATAGCTGTCATAGACCCTGTAGTCTGGAGGTATTGTAGTTATTATAGAGGTCATAGACCCTGTAGTCTGGAGGTATTGTAGTTATTATAGCGGTCATAGACCCTGTAGTCTGGAGGTATTGTAGTTATTATAGCGGTCATAGACCCTGTAGTCTGGAGGTATTGTAGTTATTATAGCGGTCATAGACCCTGTAGTCTGGAGGTATTGTAGTTATTATAGTGGTCATAGACCCTGTAGTCTGGAGGTATTGTAGTTATTATAGTGGTCATAGACCCTGTAGTCTGGAGGTATTGTAGTTATTATAGCGGTCATAGACCCTGTAGTCTGGTATTGTAGTTATTATAGCGGTCATAGACCCTGTAGTCTGTAGGTATTGTAGTTATTATAGTGGTCAAAGACCCTGTAGTCTGGAGGTATTGTAGTTTTTATAGTGGTCAAAGACCCTGTAGTCTGGAGGTATTGTAGTTATTATAGATTTCATAGACTGGTAGAGTTATCCCTCTCCTCAGCCTCCCAGTACCAGCTGGTAAAGCTATCCCTCTCCTCAGCCTCCCAGTACCAGCTGGTAGAGTTATCCCTCTCCTCAGCTTCCCAGTACCAGCTGTTAGAGTTATCCCTCTCCTCAGCCTCCCAGTACCAGCTGGTAAAACTGTTTGAAATCACGTCAGCCAGCTTCTGACTGTAGCATTACATTTTCTGTTACAAAACGTAATGCTACGGTCTACACTAATGAATACAAACCAGGGTGCAGGCCAGCGACTGCAGTAAAGTTAGCGACCACTAGAGAGCAGCACAGGACTATCAGTGGTATAACAGAATGAGCTGCTAAACTACTGAAAGAGCTGCTTCCTGTGCTTGGCCCTCCTATGTTGAACATAATAAACGGCTCTCTATCCACTGGATGTGTACCAAACTCAATAAAAGTGGCAGTAATAAAGCCTCTCTTGAAAAAGCCAAACCTTGACCCAGAAAATATAAAAAACTATCGGCCTATATCGAATCTTCCATTCCTCTCAAAAATTTTAGAGAAGGCTGTTGCTCAGCAACTCACTGCCTTCCTGAAGACAAACAATGTATACGAAATGCTTCAGTCTGGTTTTAGACCCCATCATAGCACTGAGACGGCACTTGTGAAGGTGGTAAATGACATTTTAATGGCATCGGACCGAGGCTCTGCATCTGTCCTCGTGCTCCTAGACCTTAGTGCCGCTTTTGATACCATCGATCACCACATTCTTTTGGAGAGATTGGAAACCCAAATTGGTCTACACGGACATGTTCTGGCCTGGTTTAGATCTTATCTGTCGGAAAGATATCAGTTTGTCTCTGTGAATGGTTTGTCCTCTGACAAATCAACTATAAATTTCGGTGTTCCTCAAGGTTCCGTTTTAGGACCACTATTGTTCTCACTATATATTTTACCTCTTGGGGATGTTATTCGAAAACATAATGTAAACTTTCACTGCTATGCGGATGACACACAGCTGTACATTTCAATGAAACATGGTGAAGCCCCAAAATTGCCCTCGCTAGAAGCATGTTTCAGACATAAGGAAGTGGATGGCTGCAAACTTTCTACTATTAAACTCGGACAAAACAGAGATGCTTGTTCTAGGTCCCAAGAAACAAAGAGATCTTCTGTTGAATCTGATAATTAATCTTAATGGTTGTACAGTCGTCTCAAATAAAACTGTGAAGGACCTCGGCGTTACTCTGGACCCTGATCTCTCTTTTGAAGAACATATCAAGACCATTTCAAGGACATCTTTTTTCCATCTACGTAACATTGCAAAAATCAGAAACTTTCTGTCCAAAAATGATGCAGAAAAATTTATCCATGCTTTTGTCACTTCTAGGTTAGACTACTGCAATGCTCTATTTTCCGGCTACCCGGATAAAGCACTAAATAAACTTCAGTTAGTGCTAAATACGGCTGCTAGAATCCTGACTAGAACCAAAAAATGTGATCATATTACTCCAGTGCTAGCCTCTCTACACTGGCTTCCTGTCAAAGCAAGGGCTGATTTCAAGGTTTTACTGCTAACCTACAAAGCATTACATGGGCTTGCTCCTACCTATCTCTCTGATTTGGTCCTGCCGTACATATCTACACGTACGCTACGGTCACAAGACGCAGGCCTCCTAATTGTCCCTAGAATTTCTAAGCAAACAGCTGGAGGCAGGGCTTTCTCCTATAGAGCTCAATTTTTATGGAACGGTCTGCCTACCCATGTCAGAGACGCAAACTCGGTCTCAACCTTTAAGTCCTTACTGAAGACTTATCTCTTTAGTGGGTCATATGATTGAGTGTAGTCTGGCCCAGGAGTGGGAAGGTGAACGGAAAGGCTCTGGAGCAACGAACCGCCCTTGCTGTCTCTGCCTGGCCGGTTCCCCTCTTTCCACTGGGATTCTCTGCCTCTAACCCTATTACAGGGGCTGGGTAACTGGCTTACTGGGGCTCTCTCATGCCGTCCCTGGAGGGGGTGCGTCACCTGAGTGGGTTGATTCACTGTTGTGGTCATCCTGTCTGGGTTGGCGCCCCCCCTTTGGGTTGTGCCGTGGCGGAGATCTTTGTGGGCTATACTCAGCCTTGTCTCAGGATGGTAAGTTGGTGGTTGAAGATATCCCTCTAGTGGTGTGGGGGCTGTGCTTTGGCAAAGTGGGTGGGGTTATATCCTTCCTGTTTGGCCCTGTCCGGGGGTGACCTCGGATGTGGCCACAGTGTCTCCTGACCCCTCCTGTCTCAGCCTCCAGTATTTATGCTGCAGTAGTTTATGTGTCGGGGGCTGGGGTCAGTTGGTTATATCTGGAGTACTTCTCCTGTCCTATTCAGTGTCCTGTGTGAATCTAAGTGTGCGTTCTCTAATTCTCTCCTTCTCTCTTTCTTTCTCTCTCTCGGAGGACCTGAGCACTAGGACCATGCCCCAGGACTACCTGACATGATGACTCCTTGCTGTCCCCAGTCCACCTGGCCATGCTGCTGCTCCAGTTTCAACTTCCACCTGACTGTGCTGCTGCTCCAGTTTCAACTGTTCTGCCTTATTATTATTCGACCATGCTGGTCATTTATGAACATTTGAACATCTTGGCCATGTTCTGTTATAATCTCCACCCGGCACAGCCAGAAGAGGACTGGCCACCCCACATAGCCTGGTTCCTCTCTAGGTTTCTTCCTAGGTTTTGGCCTTTCTAGGGAGTTTTTCATAGCCACCGTGCTTCTACACCTGCATTGCTTGCTGTTTGGGGTTTTAGGCTGGGTTTCTGTACAGCACTTTGAGATATCAGCTGATGTACGAAGGGCTATATAAATAAATTTGATTTAATTTGAGCTGCCGGTTGCTAGGTGATGGCTGGTGGATGGGGTAGCAGGTTGCTAGGTGAGGGGTGGTGGATGGGATAGCAGGTCTCTTGTGGATGGGTGGTGGTTTCTAGGTGAGGGGTGGTAGATGGTATATCAGGTTGCTAGGTGAGGGGTGGTGGATGGGATAGCAGGTCTCTAGGGGATGGGTGGTGGTTGCTAGGTGAGGGGTGGTAGATGGTATAGCAGGTCTCTAGGGGATGGGTGGTGGTTGCTAGGTGAGGGGTGGTAGATGGTATGGCAGCTTGCTAGGTGAGGGGTGGTAGATGGTATATCAGGTCTCTAGGGGATGGGTGGTGGTTGCTAGGTGAGGGGTGGTAGATGGTATAGCAGGTCTCTAGGGGATGGGTGGTGGTTGCTAGGTGAGTGGTGGTGGATGGGACAGCAGGTCTCTAGGGGATGGGTGGTGGTTGCTAGGTGAGGGGAGGTAGATGGGATAGCAGGTCTCTAGGTGATGGGTGTTGGTTGCTAGGTGAGGGGTGGTGGATGGGACAGCAGGTCTCTAGGGGATGGGTGGTGGTTGCTAGGTGAGGGGTGGTGGATGGGACAGCAGGTCTCTAGGGGATGGGTGGTGGTTGCTAGGTGAGGGGTGGTAGATGGTATATCAGGTTGCTAGGTGAGTGGTGGTGGATGGGACAGCAGGTCTCTAGGGGATGGGTGGTGGTTGCTAGCTGAGGGGTGGTGGATGGGATAGCAGGTCTCTAGGGGATTGGTGGTGGTTGCTAGGTGAGGGGAGGTAGATGGGATAGCAGGTCTCTAGGTGATGGGTGTTGGTTGCTAGGTGAGGGGTGGTGGATGGGATAGCAGGTTGCTAGGTGATGGATGGGCTAGCAGGTTGCTAGGTGATGGGGGGTGGATGGGATAGTAGCCGACCTCTTTCTGACTAGTCTCGTACTGTAGGGCTCTATGTGGGCCGTATGCATGACTAGTTCTATGTCATTTATTGAAATAATAAAATATTCATCAAAATCAATTCATTTATTTCCACAGAAAGCTTTTGATTTTGTAAATAAGAATATTTGACCCTATAGTTTGTTAAAGACAGGTGTTGTTGATGGGGACTTTTAAAACACAATCCAGTCCCTTTACACAATCCCAAAGTCTGTTGTTAATGAATATCGTACAGATTGGTTTCCCACATCCTCGGGTGTAAAACAAGGAGACGCCTCATCACAGACTTTGTTTGCTTTGTTTATAAATGATTTGGCAAAAGAAATGAAACAGTTGAATATTGGAGTAAGATATGATGATGAAATGCTAAGTATCCTTTAATATGCTGATGATTTTATTCAGATGTCAGAAACTGAACAAGACCTGCAGAACATGTTATTATGTGCAGTCAGTTGGTGTAAAGATGGAGACTCATGATCAACCAGACTAAAACACAGATAATGACTTGGTGTAAAGATGGAGACTCATGATCAACCAGACTAAAACACAGATAATGACTTGGTGTAAAGATGGAGACTCATGATCAACCAGACAGAAACACAGATAATGACTTGGTGTAAAGATGGAGACTCATGATCAACCAGACTAAAACACAGATAATGACTTGGTGTAAAGATGGAGACTCATGATCAACCAGACTAAAACACAGATAATGACTTGGTGTAAAGATGGAGACTCATGATCAACCAGACTAAAACACAGATAATGACTTGGTGTAAAGATGGAGACTCATGATCAACCAGACTAAAACACAGATAATGACTTGGTGTAAAGATGGAGACTCATGATCAACCAGACAGAAACACAGATAATGAATTGGTGTAAAGATGGAGACTCATGATCAACCAGACAGAAACACAGATAATGCATTTGAGAAAAACAGTTACTAAGAGAAGTGTTTTTCAGTTTTGTTTTAGTGAAGACATTCTTGAGTTTACTAGCAATTATAAATATGTGGGTATTTTAATTCATGAACATATTACCTTTCAAAACAGAACATCTGTCCTGGCCGACTCAGCAAGTAGAGCTCTTGGGGGAGTTATAAGGAAGAACAAAAACCACTCAAAGATATTGATTATGCTACGTATTCCAAACCGTATCAGACATGCGTGTGTCCTGTTCTGGACTATTCAGCAGGACTATTCAAAAAGGTACATGACAACCTGTAACAAGAGTTCCTCTGTGGAGATGGGAGAACCTTCCAGAAGAACCACCTGTGTCTGTGATGAGATCTATAGTTCCTCTGTGGAGATGGGAGAACCTTCCAGAAGAACAAACTGTAACAAGAGTTCCTCTGTGGAGATGGGAGAACCTTCCAGAAGGACATCCATCTCTGCAGCATTTCACCAATCAGGCCTTTATTGTACAGTGTATCAGACATGTGTGTGTCCTGTTCTGGACTATTCAGCAGGAGTGTGAGGTGCTAAGAGGGATATTGTCTCTGTGTATTGAAACAGGTCAGATCAGGGATATTCAGCAGGAGTGTGGACTACTGTACGTTACTTTTTAGGTGTCCACAAGTTTGCACCTATAGTTGTAATAACTGGGGACATGGGGGACGTGGGGGACATGGGGGACGTGGGGGACATCATGGGGGACGTGGGGGACATCATGGGGGACGTGGGGGACATGGGGGACGTGGGCGACGTGGGGGGACGTGGGGGACATCATGGGGGACGTGGGGGACATCATGGGGGACGTGGGGGACATCATGGGGGACGTGGGGGACATCATGGGGGACGTGGGGGACATCACATGGGGGACGTGGGGACATGGGGGACGTGGGGGACATCATGGGGGACATCATGGGGGACATGGGGGACGTGGGGGACATCATGGGGGACGTGGGGGACATCATGGGGGACGTGGGGGGAACCCTGTGAGGTGAGATGGAAGGTTTGTATGTATCTGTCCATAGGGGGAGTCTGGGTAACTGAAATGCCTGACCTTTTCCAACAGGCTGACTGTGAACATCTGTATGAAAACCAAATGAAGGGAGACATAGATATGATTAAAAAACAACTGCCGATGCAATATTTAAAAATGAAAATCGGGTGGAGGAGATGAACCATAAACCCAAAATGAGAATGTTTTGTTTGATTCAGGGTGAATTGGTGTGTGAGAGATATATTATGTATGACCTACCAAAAAGCAACCGATCACTATGTGCACTGGTACGATCAGGGATACTGCCTTTGGGTATTGAAACGGGTCAGTATATTTTGAAGATAAAAACACAGAAGATGTAGAGGACGAACAGCTAAATAGAGGAATAATGGCCAATAGGGAATTGTTAATGGAAATAGTTGGGTCTCATTTCAACAGCTGGTTAGAATCTATGGTCTCAGTTCAACAGCTGGTTAGAATCTATGTTTTCATTGGTCTGCCCAGTTGTAATGCAAGGACTTCTGATTGGTCAACCCCAGGTGAGCGTGTGGGGGGGGATGTAAGTGGCATCCTGTTTCTTTGTTCTATGGTGACAAGCTGAGGTCAGGGGGAATGAACATGTACCTCCCAGCATAACATCTATGATTTGTTCTTTTCAAATGAATCTATTTGTCTCCCCCTGAATTGCTCTGGGGTCTGTGTTATTGAAGAACAACAATAACTGCTAACAGTGGTCAACTGGAAGAGGAAGGCCTATGTAACTATTGTGTCCTTGAAGAAGTAGTGAACGAAACTCATGTTATCCTCTATTGTCCTTTCTACCATGTGTCAATCCCGTAAGGGATGGGTTGCCAATCGGCAACTTGACACAACAACAACAACAACAACAACTCATTAAAACCAAATAAACACATAAAAAACTTTAATTCATTCCACAAATTCAGAGTTTGAAAATATGTACAGAAGCAAAGGTAAATATTATGATCAAATGAATCACTCACCCCAGCTACTAATGGAGACAGCTATTAGCGTGTGGGACCTGCTTGTATTGCGCAACTTTTATTTTGATCATATTACAATTCTATTTACCTAGCGCATTTGACAAGTCACACGTCAGACCCAGGAAGTACTGGAAACCGGACTGTTAGTTGTAGTATTTGTGTGTGTAGTTTTAAAGTGGTGCTGTAGTTCATGAAGCTGCAGATGAGTAAAGGTTTGTGATCAGACAGCTCTGTTCTTTCCTGATGAATAGTGTTGTTTTGGGGGGCGCTAGTCATTAGCTACGCAGCACCTCCATAAAGTTTCCACAGTGTGATAGTGGGTTGTAGATTACTGCTCAAAAACATAGCCATTTCACAGTGCAAGAGAGCCAATACCTCAACACAGGAGTTCATACCATCATGCTTAGGGTGTTAGAGCTTGGGGCGCTGTATTCAGGGGACACCTCCAAACCATCCTCACTGAAGTCCCGCCGGGGTGAGTGTGAGGGTGAGTGTGAGGGTGAGTGTGTAGGTGAGTGTTCAGGGGAATCTGCTAAGTCGAGGCGGTCCACTCTGTGTCGCTTGATCTCCTGAGGAGTCTTCAGGAACCTGGAGAGAGGAGAAGGGCTGAGTGTGTGTTTCTGTGTGTCAGTGTGTGTTTCTGCGTGTGTGTTTCTGTGTGTCAGTGTGTGTGTGTGTGTGTGTGTGTGTTCCCCACCTGAAGAGTAGTTTCTGTCCTGGTTCTTTCTTGATGATGTTGAGTTTGTAGTAGTGTCTCAGAGCACGAGACATCTTCTCATACGTCATGTTGGCTCGGTTCTACAGGGAGACACACACTTTCCTCTTCGTCACCGTCATCATCATCACCACCACCACCATCATCACTACTGTCTTCATCATCACCACCACCATCATCATCACCACTACTGTCTTCATCATCACTACCATCATCATCATCACTACTGTCTTCATCACCATCATCACCATCACCACCATCATCACTACTGTCTTCATCATCACCACCACCATCATCATCATCACCACTACTGTCTTCATCATCACCACCACCATCATTATCACCACTACTGTCTTCATTATCACCACCATCATCATCATCACCACTACTGTCTTCATCATCACCACCATCATCACCATTACTGTCTTCATCATCACCACTACTGTCTTCATCATCACCACCATCATCACCATTACTGTCTTCATCATCACCACTACTGTCTTCATCATCACACTACTATCTCCTTACCCAGCCAGAGATCATCTTCCTACTCAGCCAGAGGTCATCTCCCTACTCAGCCAGAGGTCATCTCCATACTCAGCCAGAGGTCATCTCCCTACTCAGCCAGAGGTCATACTCAACCAGAGGGCATCTCCCTACCCAGCCAAAGGTCATACCCAGCCAGAGGTCATCTTCTTACTCAGTCAGAGGTCATCTCCCTACTCAGCAAGAGGTCATCTCCCTATCCAGCTAGAGGTCATACCCAGCCAGAGGTCATCTCCCTACTCAGCCAGAGGTCATCTCCTTACTCAGCCAGAGGTCATCTCCAGAGGTCATCTCCCTACCCAGCCAGAGGTCATCTCCCTACCCAGCCAGAGGTCATCTCCCTACCCAGCCAGAGGTCATCTCCCTAGCCAGAGGTCAGCCCCAGCCAGAGGTCATCTCCCTACCCAGCCAGAGGTCATCTCCCTACTCAGCCAGAGGTCATCTCCCTACCCAGCCAGAGGTCATCTCCCTCAGCCAGAGGTCATCTCCCTACCCAGCCAGAGGTCATCTCCCTACCCAGCCAGAGGTCATCTCCCTACCCAGCCAGAGGTCATCTCGCTACCCAGCCAGAGGTTGGGGTCAATTACATTTAAATTTGAGTAAGAAACTGAAATTCCATTTCCAAAAATGCTTCCTGAAATGACTGAATTGAAATGGAATTGACCCGAACCCTGCAAGTGGTCACCTTTACTAAAACTCTGTTCCACCATCCACAGACAGACCCTCAGCGTACCTTGTGGTTCCCCCAGAGTCGAGCTAGTCCGTTGGGGTCGACCACCCTGAACACCAGGCACTCCTGGTCCTCCCAGCGAATGAAGGGCTGGTAGCGCTGGTCTGACAACAGCTGGTACACATAGTCCCACAGCAACCTGCAGTCTACACAGAGAGAGAGAGCGAGAGAGAGAGCTACAGTGGGTCTGTGTGTGTGTGTGTGTGTGTGTGTTACCTGGGATCTTGCCGTTGGCCTCTCTAGGTGGGACTTCTCTCTCAGTCCTCTCCTGATTGGACAGGTTGAGAGGCTCCTCCTCCTGGGTACTAGGGATTGTGGGATGACACTTCGACACATCTGAGAGAGAGAGATTTTTATTGTTTATTTCACTTTTGTTTATTATCTTCTTCACTTGCTTTGGCAATGTTAAAATATGTTTCCCATCTCAATAAAGCCCGTTGAATTGAATTGAGAGAGCAAGAGATCACAAACATATTCAAATGCATGTTCACCAGCAGTTGATGTGCACAGTGTTTGGTACTCACCAGTGTATATGTGTGTGTGTATGTGTGTGTGTGTGTGTTAATAACTGACCAATCTGTGTGTGTTGTGCAGAGTGTGTGTACTAGATGGCTGCTGGACCACTGGGCAGAACAGCTACATCTCTATTGGACTAGGAGACTAGACAGACAGAGAGGAGAGGGGGAGAGAGGGGGAGACAGAGAGGAGAGAGGGGGAGACAGAGAGGAGAGAGGGGGAGACAGAGAGGAGAGAGGGGGAGACAGAGAGGAGAGAGGGGACTAGAGACAGAGAGGAGAGAGGGGGAGACAGAGGGAGAGAGAGACAGAGAGGAGAGAGGGGAGACAGAGAGGAGAGAGGGGGAGACAGAGAGAGAGAGAGGGGAGAGGGAGAGACAGAGGAGACTAGATAGACAGAGAGGAGAGGGGAGAGAGGGGGAGACAGAGAAGAGAGAGGGGAGAGGGGGGGAGAGACAGAGAGGGGGGAGAGAGGGGGGAGAGAGAGAGAGGAGAGAGAGGGGAGAGAGAGGAGAGAGAGGGGAGACAGAGAGGAGAGAGGGAGAGAGAGAGAGGAGAGGGGAGAGGGGAGAGAGAGAGGAGAGGGGAGAGAGGGGGGAGAGAGACAGAGAGGAGAGAGGGGTTCCTGTTTCTAGACAGAGGAGAGAGAGGGGAGAGGGGTGGACAGAGAGGAGAGAGGGGGAGAGGGAGACAGAGAGGAGAGAGGGGGAGACAGAGAGGAGAGAGGGGGAGACAGAGAGGAGAGACAGAGAGGAGAGAGGGGGGAGAGGAGTGAGTGACAAAGACAAAGAGGAGGGGAGAAGCTAGGAGAGAAAGTGAAAGATAAATCTCTTCTCCACAAAGGAGCAGTTGTTCCTGTTTCTAATCCGTGACTGTTACTGCAAGATAGTTTCAATTACAGTGTATGGTGCCTTGACTTCTGCTAGGGTGCTTTCTTCCCTGTGTGATTAGGTGGGGGGGGGGCGAGAGGGACGGGACAAAACACCCTACTGTCCTCACGGAAACCACCTACAGCTGATCCGTGTGGCTGTGTGGCTGTGTGAGTGTGTGGCCGCATAGTGCACCAGGAAGTGGACTTGTCATAAACACTAAGAACAATACAATGATGGGAAAAACAGTGTTAGACGGAAGTCTCTCCGTGTCTCTCTCTCTCTCTTTGTGTCTGTGTCTCTCTGTGTGTCTCTCTCTCTCTTTGTGTCTGTGTCTCTCTCTCTCTCTCTCTTTGTGTCTGTGTCTCTCTCTCTCTCTTTGTGTCTGTGTCTCTCTGTGTGTCTCTCTCTCTCTTTGTGTCTGTGTCTCTCTCTCTCTCTCTCTTTGTGTCTGTGTCTCTCTCTCTCTCTTTGTGTCTGTGTCTCTCTTTTTGTGTCTCTCTCTCTCTCTCTCTCTCTGTGTCTGTGTCTCTCTCTCTCTCTTTGTGTCTCTCTGTGTCTCTCTCTCTCTTTGTGTCTGTCTCTCTCTCTCTCTCTTTGTGTCTGTGTCTCTCTCTCTTTGTGTCTGTCTCTCTCTCTTTGTGTGTGTGTCTCTCTCTCTCTTTGTGTCTGTGTCTCTCTCTCTCTTTGTGTCTGTGTCTCTCTCTCTCTTTGTGTCTCTCTGTGTCTCTCTCTCTCTCTTTGTATCTGTGTCTCTCTCTCTCTCTCTCTTGTGTCTGTGTCTCTCTCTCTTTTTGTGTCTGTCTCTCCCTCTCTTTGTGTCTGTGTCTGTGTCTCTCTCTCTCTCTGTGTCTGTGTCTCTCTCTCTCTCTCTTTGTGTCTCTCTGTGTCTCTCTCTCTCTTTGTGTCTGTGTCTCTCTCTCTCTCTCTCTCTTTGTGTCTCTCTCTCTCTCTCTTTGTGTCTGTGTCTCTCTCTCTCTCTTTGTGTCTCTCTGTGTCTCTCTCTCTCTCTTTGTGTCTCTCTGTGTCTCTCTCTCTCTTTGTGTCTGTGTCTCTCTCTCTCTCTCTTTGTGTCTCTCTCTCTCTCTCTCTCTTTGTGTCTGTGTCTCTCTCTCTCTGTGTCTGTGTCTCTCTCTCTCTCTCTCTTGTGTCTCTCTGTCTCTCTCTCTCTCTCTTTGTGTCTGTGTCTCTCTCTCTCTCTCTCTCTCTCTCTCTCTGTGTCTGTGTGTCTCTCTCTCTCTCTTTGTGTCTGTGTCTCTCTCTTTGTGTCTGTGTCTCTCTGTGTCTCTCTCTCTCTTTGTGTCTCTCTGTGTCTCTCTCTCTCTTTGCGTCTGTGTCTCTTTGTGTCTGTGTCTCTCTCTCTCTCTTTGTGTCTGTGTGTCTCTCTCTCTCTTTGTGTCTGTGTCTCTCTGTGTCTCTCTCTCTCTCTTTGTGTCTCTCTGTGTCTCTCTCTCTCTTTGTGTCTGTGTCTCTCTCTCTCTTTGTGTCTGTGTCTCTCTCTCTCTTTGTGTCTGTGTCTCTCTCTCTCTTTTTGTGTCTGTGTCTCTCTCTCTCTGTGTCTCTCTCTCTCTTTGTGTCTGTGTCTCTCTCTCTGTGTCTGTGTCTCTCTGTGTGTCTCTCTCTCTCTCTTTGTGTCTGTCTCTCTCTCTCTCTTTGTGTCTGTGTCTCTCTCTCTTGTGTCTGTGTCTCTCTCTCTCTTTGTGTCTGTGTCTCTCTCTCTCTCTTTGTGTCTGTGTCTCTCTCTCTCTCTCTGTGTCTGTGTCTCTCTCTCTCTCTTTTGTGTCTGTGTGTCTCTCTCTCTCTTTGTGTCTGTGTCTCTCTCTCTCTTTGTGTCTGTGACTCTCTCTGTCTCTTTCTGTGTCTCTCTCTCCCTCTTTGTGTCTCTCTGTGTCTCTCTCTCTCTTTGTGTCTGTGTCTCTCTCTCTCTCTTTTTGTGTCTGTCTCTCTCTCTCTGTGTCTGTGTCTCTCTCTCTCTCTTTGTGTCTGTGTCTCTCTCTCTCTTTGTGTCTGTGTCTCTCTCTCTCTCTCTTTGTGTCTGTGTCTCTCTCTCTCTCTTTTTGTGTCTGTGTCTCTCTCTCTCTTTGTGTCTGTGTCTCTCTGTGTGTCTCTCTCTCTCTTTGTGTCTGTGTCTCTCTCTCTCTTTGTGTCTGTGTCTCTCTCTCTCTCTTTTGTGTCTGTGTCTCTCTCTCTCTCTTTGTGTCTGTGTCTCTCTGTGTCTCTCTCTTTTTGTGTCTGTGTCTCTCTCTCTCTCTCTTTTTGTGTCTGTGTCTCTCTCTGTGTCTCTCTCTCTCTTGTGTCTGTGTCTCTCTCTCTCTTTTGTGTGTCTCTCTCTCTCTCTTTGTGTCTGTGTCTCTCTCTCTTTTTTGTGTCTGTCTCTCTCTCTTTTGTGTCTGTGTCTCTCTCTTTGTGTCTGTGTCTCTCTCTCTCTTTGTGTCTGTGTGTCTCTCTCTCTCTTAGTGTCTCTGTGTCTCTCTCTCTCTCTTTGTGTCTGTGTCTCTCTCTCTCTTTGTGTCTGTGTCTCTCTCTCTCTCTCTCTCTCTCTTTGTGTCTGTGTGTCTCTCTCTTTGTGTCTGTGTCTCTCTCTCTCTCTTTGTGTCTGTGTCTCTCTGTGTCTCTCTCTCTCTTTGTGTCTGTCTCTCTCTCTCTCTCTTTGTGTCTGTGTCTCTCTCTCTCTTTTTGTCTGTGTGTCTCTCTCTCTCTTAGTGTCTCTGTGTCTCTCTCTCTCTTAGTGTCTGTGTGTCTCTCTCTCTCTTTGTGTCTGTCTCTCTCTCTCTTTGTGTCTCTCTCTCTCTCTCTTTGTGTGTGTCTCTCTCTCTCTCTCTTTGTGTCTGTGTCTCTCTGTGTCTCTCTCTCTCTTTGTGTCTGTGACTCTCTCTCTCTCTTTGTGTCTGTGTCTCTCTAAACAGCATCTCTCTAAACAGCATCTCTCTAAACAGCATCTCTTCCTGGCATACAGCAGCAAGGATCAGGGGTTACCTAGCGGTCTACGTACCCACTACACCAGGGTTACCTGGCGGTGTACGTACCCACTACACCAGGGTTACCTAGCGATCTACGTACCCACTACACCAGGGTTACCTAGCGATCTACGTACCCACTACACCAGGGTTACCTAGCGGTCTACGTACCCATTACACCAGGGTTACCTAGCGGTCTATGTACCCACTACACCAGGGTTACCTAGCGGTCTACGTACCCACTACACCAGGGTTACCGAGCGGTCTACGTACCCACTAAACCAGGGTTACCTGGCGGTGTACCTAGCGTACCCACTACACCAGGGTTACCTAGCGGTCTACATACCCACTACACCAGGGTTACCTAGCGGTGTACGTACCCACTACACCAGGGTTACCTAGCGGTCTACGTACCCACTACACCAGGGTTACCTGGCGGTGTACGTACCCACTACACCAGGGTTACCTAGCGGTGTACGTACCCACTACACCAGGGTTACCTAGCGGTCTACATACCCACTACACCAGGGTTACCTAGCGGTGTACATACCCACTACACCAGGGTTACCTAGCGGTGTACGTACCCACTACACCAGGGTTACCTAGCGGTCTACGTACCCACTACACCAGGGTTACCTAGCGGTCTACGTACCCACTACACCAGGGTTACCTAGCGGTCTACGTACCCATTACACCAGGGTTACCTAGCGGTCTACGTACCCACTACACCAGGGTTACCTAGCGGTGTACGTACCCACTACACCAGGGTTACCTAGCGGTCTACATACCCACTACCCCAGGGTAACCTAGCGGTCTACGTACCCACTACACCAGGGTTACCTAGCGGTGTACGTACCCACTACACCAGGGTTACCTAGCTGTGTACGTACCCACTGCACCAGGGTTACCTAGCGGTCTACGTACCCACTACACCAGGGTTACCTAGCGGTGTACATACCCACTACACCAGGGTTACCTAGCGGTCTACGTACCCACTACACCAGGGTTACCTAGCGGTCTACGTACCCGCTACACCAGGGTTACCTAGCGGTCTACGTACCCACTACACCAGGGTTACCTAGCGGTGTACGTACCCACTACACCAGGGTTACCTAGCAGTGTACGTACCCACTACACCAGGGTTACCTAGCGGTCTACATACCCACTACACCAGGGTTACCGAGCGGTCTATATACCCACTACACCAGGGTTACCTAGCTGTGAACCAAGCGGTGCTGATTGGACAGGGGAAGGTCACTAGGCAGCGCGCCGTGTGCACAATACCCAGATTGCTAGATCTGGTGGGGTCAGGTTTGGGGGGGGTCTACTACATCTGGTGGGGTCAGGTCTGGGAGGGTCCTCTACATCTGGTGGGGTCAGGTCTGGGGGTCTACTACATCTGGTGGGGTCAGGTCTGGGGGGTCTACTACCTCTGGTGGGGTCAGGTCTGGGGGTCTACTACATCTGGTGGGGTCAGGTCTGGGGGGTCTACTACATATGGTGGGGTCAGGTCTGGGGGAGTCAGGTCTGGGGGGTCTTCTACATCTGGTGGGGTCAGGTCTGGGGGTAAGGTCTGGGGGGGTCTACTACATCTGGTGGGGTCAGGTCTGGGGGGTCTACTATCTGGTGGGGTCAGGTCTGGGGGAGTCAGGTCTGGGGGTCTTCTACATCTGGTGGGGTCAGGTCTGGGGGGTAAGGTCTGGGGGGTCTACTACATCTGGTGGGGTCAGGTCTGGGGGGTCTACTACATATGGTGGGGTCAGGTCTGGGGGGTCTACTACATCTGGTGGGGTCAGGTCTGGGGGGTCAGGTCTGGGGTGGGTCAGGTCTGGGGGTCTACTACATCTGGTGCGGTCAGGTATGGGGGTCTACTACATTTGGTGGGGTCAGGTCTGGGGGGCTACGACATCTGGTGGGGTCATGTCTGGGGGGTCTACTACATCTGGTGGGGTCAGGTCTGGGGGTCTACTACATATGGTGGGGTCAGGCCTGGGGGGTCTACTACATCTGGTGGGGTCAGGTCTGGGGGGTCAGGTCTGGGGTGGGTCAGGTCTGGGGGAGTCTACTACATCTGGTGGGGTCAGGTGGGGGGGTCTACTACATTTGGTGGGGTCAGGTCAGGGGGTCAGGTCTGGGGGGCTACGACATCTGGTGGGGTCAGATCTGGGGGGTCAGGTCTGGGGGAGTCAGGTCTGGGGAGTCTACATCTGGTGGGGTCAGGTCTGGGGGGTCTACTACATCTGGTGGGGTCAGGTCTGGGGGTGGTCTACTACATCTGGTGGGGTCAGGTCTGGGGGGTCAGGTCTGGGGGTCAGGTCTGGGGGGTCTACTACATCTGGTGGGGGTCAGGTCTGAGGGGGTCAGGTCTGGGGGGTCTACTATTGTTTCATTTAGTATCTGTTGTGTCGGCTTGGGGGGTGATTATATTTCCTCCTAGTATGTTGTACCGAAGTTGACTGACTGAAAAGGAGCATAAAGTTCTGAGTATAACTACTGTTCCCTGAAGGAGGGGAATGAGGCACACCGCCGTCCCTTTGCTCGGGGAAGTGCGGTATTACATTTCAAAATTAATTCAAGCCTCATGCTTATCACCTATGGAAGGCGGGGCTTCCAGCGAGGCCCGGATTTCATTGGCCTTTTCAGGCGTGACTGTAGATCCTTCAGTCGAAGTGGCGAGAGTGTGACTACAGTAGTTATAGTCATAACGCTTCGTTTTAAGGGATACAGTCATCTTCTCCCTGAAAAGCAGATGTGGGGATTCCACTCAGTTAGAACAGAACCTCATTCACTCACGTGTTGATCCATTGGCTCCTAGGGGTTGGGGACCCTGGCTTCCATTGGTTTGGGGTGGCTGGGTGTATTTAGTAGAGGGGAGTTTGGTGAGACTGAGAGGGGGCTTGGTGAGGGTCAGGATGGGTGGAGTTGTGGATTGGGAGACCTCTCTTCTTTGCTGCTTCACACACTGTAGGAGCTCATACAGTACATCACCTAGAAACAGAGAGAGGAGCTCATACAGTACATCACCTAGAAACAGAGAGAGGAGCTCATACAGTACATCACCTAGAAACAGAGAGAGGAGCTCATACAGTACATCACCTAGAAACAGAGAGAGAGGAGCTCATACAGTACATCACCTAGAAACAGAGAGAGAGGAGCTCATACAGTACATCACCTAGAAACAGAGAGAGGAGCTCATACAGTACATCACCTAGAAACAGAGAGAGAGGAGCTCATACAGTACATCACCTAGAAACAGAGAGAGAGGAGCTCATACAGTACATCACCTAGAAACAGAGAGAGGAGCTCATACAGTACATCACCTAGAAACAGAGAGAGCTCAGAGCTCATACAGTACATCACCTAGAAACAGAGAGAGGAGCTCATACAGTACATCACCTAGAAACAGAGAGAGGAGCTCATACAGTACATCACCTAGAAACAGAGAGAGGAGCTCATACAGTACATCACCTAGAAACAGAGAGAGGAGCTCATACAGTACATCACCTAGAAACAGAGAGAGAGAGCTCATACAGTACATCACCTAGAAACAGAGAGAGGAGCTCATACAGTACATCACCTAGAAACAGAGAGAGGAGCTCAGTACATCACCTAGAAAGTACATCACCTAGAAACAGAGAGAGGAGCTCATACAGTACATCACCTAGAAACAGAGAGAGGAGCTCATACAGTACATCACCTAGAAACAGAGAGAGAGGAGCTCATACAGTACATCACCTAGAAACAGAGAGAGGAGCTCATACAGTACATCACCTAGAAACAGAGAGAGAGGAGCTCATACAGTACATCACCTAGAAACAGAGAAACAGAGAGGAGCTCATACAGTACATCACCTAGAAACAGAGAGAGAGAGCTCATACAGTACATCACCTAGAAACAGAGAGAGGAGCTCATACAGTACATCACCTAGAAACAGAGAGAGGAGCTCATACAGTACATCACCTAGAAACAGAGAGAGAGGAGCTCATACAGTACATCACCTAGAAACAGAGAGAGAGGAGCTCATACAGTACATCACCTAGAAACAGAGAGAGGAGCTCATACAGTACATCACCTAGAAACAGAGAGAGGAGCTCATACAGTACATCACCTAGAAACAGAGAGAGGAGCTCATACAGTACATCACCTAGAAACAGAGAGAGAGCTCATACAGTACATCACCAGAGAGAGAGCTAGAAACAGAGAGAGGAGCTCATACAGTACATCACCTAGAAACAGAGAGAGGAGCTCATACAGTACATCACCTAGAAACAGAGAGAGGAGCTCATACAGTACATCACCTAGAAACAGAGAGAGGAGCTCATACAGTACATCACCTAGAAACAGAGAGGAGCTCATACAGTACATCACCTAGAAACAGAGAGAGGAGCTCATACAGTACATCACCTAGAAACAGAGAGAGAGAGAGCTCATACAGTACATCACCTAGAAACAGAGAGAGTACATCACCTAGAAACAGAGCTCATACAGTACATCACCTAGAAACAGAGAGAGGAGCTCATACAGTACATCACCTAGAAACAGAGAGAGAGGAGCTCATACAGTACATCACCTAGAAACAGAGAGAGGAGCTCATACAGTACATCACCTAGAAACAGAGAGAGGAGCTACATCACCTAGAAACAGTACATCATCACCTAGAAACAGAGAGAGGAGCTCATACAGTACATCACCTAGAAACAGAGAGAGGAGCTCATACAGTACATCACCTAGAAACAGAGAGAGAGGAGCTCATACAGTACAGTACATCACCTAGAAACAGAGAGAGAGCTCATACAGTACATCACCTAGAAACAGAGAGAGGAGCTCATACAGTACATCACCTAGAAACAGAGAGAGAGGAGCTCATACAGTACATCACCTAGAAACAGAGAGAGGAGCTCATACAGTACATCACCTAGAAACAGAGAGAGGAGCTCATACAGTACATCACCTAGAAACAGAGAGAGAGGAGCTCATACAGTACATCACCTAGAAACAGAGAGAGAGAGCTCATACAGTACATCACCTAGAAACAGAGAGAGGAGCTCATACAGTACATCACCTAGAAACAGAGAGAGAGAGCTCATACAGTACATCACCTAGAAACAGAGAGAGAGAGCTCATACAGTACATCACCTAGAAACAGAGAGAGAGAGCTCATACAGTACATCACCTAGAAACAGAGAGAGAGGAGCTCATACAGTACATCACCTAGAAACAGAGAGAGGAGCTCATACAGTACATCACCTAGAAACAGAGAGAGAGGAGCTCATACAGTACATCACCTAGAAACAGAGAGAGAGAGCTCATACAGTACATCACCTAGAAACAGAGAGAGGAGCTCATACAGTACATCACCTAGAAACAGAGAGAGGAGCTCATACAGTACATCACCTAGAAACAGAGAGAGGAGCTCATACAGTACATCACCTAGAAACAGAGAGAGCTCATAGTACATCACCTAGAGCTCATACAGTACATCACCTAGAAACAGAGAGAGAGGAGCTCATACAGTACATCACCTAGAAACAGAGAGAGGAGCTCATACAGTACATCACCTAGAAACAGAGAGAGGAGCTCATACAGTACATCACCTAGAAACAGAGAGAGAGAGCTCATACAGTACATCACCTAGAAACAGAGAGAGGAGCTCATACAGTACATCACCTAGAAACAGAGAGAGGAGCTCAGCTCACCTAAACAGTACATCACCTAGAAACAGAGAGAGAGGAGCTCATACAGTACATCACCTAGAAACAGAGAGAGGAGCTCATACAGTACATCACCTAGAAACAGAGAGAGAGGAGCTCATACAGTACATCACCTGGAAACAGAGAGAGGAGCTCATACAGTACATCACCTAGAAACAGAGAGAGAGGAGCTCATACAGTACATCACCTAGAAACAGAGAGAGGAGCTCATACAGTACATCACCTAGAAACAGAGAGAGGAGCTCATACAGTACATCACCTAGAAACAGAGAGAGAGAGCTCATACAGTACATCACCTAGAAACAGAGAGAGAGGAGCTCATACAGTACATCACCTAGAAACAGAGAGAGAGAGCTCATACAGTACATCACCTAGAAACAGAGAGAGGAGCTCATACAGTACATCACCTAGAAACAGAGAGAGGAGCTCATACAGTACATCACCTAGAAACAGAGAGAGGAGCTCATACAGTACATCACCTAGAAACAGAGAGAGGAGCTCATACAGTACATCACCTAGAAACAGAGAGAGGAGCTCATACAGTACATCACCTAGAAACAGAGAGAGGAGCTCATACAGTACATCACCTAGAAACAGAGAGAGAGGAGCTCATACAGTACATCACCTAGAAACAGAGAGAGGAAACAGAGCTCATACAGTACATCACCTAGAAACAGAGAGAGGAGCTCATACAGTACATCACCTAGAAACAGAGAGAGAGGAGCTCATACAGTACATCACCTAGAAACAGAGAGAGGAGCTCATACAGTACATCACCTGGAAACAGAGAGAGAGGAGCTCATACAGTACATCACCTAGAAACAGAGAGAGGAGCTCATACAGTACATCACCTAGAAACAGAGAGAGGAGCTCATACAGTACATCACCTAGAAACAGAGAGAGGAGCTCATACAGTACATCACCTAGAAACAGAGAGAGGAGCTCACCTACAGTACATCACCTAGAAACAGAGAGAGGAGCTCATACAGTACATCACCTAGAAACAGAGAGAGGAGCTCATACAGTACATCACCTAGAAACAGAGAGAGGAGCTCATACAGTACATCACCTAGAAACAGAGAGAGGAGCTCATACAGTACATCACCTAGAAACAGAGAGAGGAGCTCATACAGTACATCACCTAGAAACAGAGAGAGAGGAGCTCATACAGTACATCACCTAGAAACAGAGAGAGAGGAGCTCATACAGTACATCACCTAGAAACAGAGAGAGGAGCTCATACAGTACATCACCTAGAAACAGAGAGAGGAGCTCATACAGTACATCACCTAGAAGAGGAGCTCATACAGTACATCACCTAGAAACAGAGAGAGGAGCTCATACAGTACATCACCTAGAAACAGAGAGAGAGAGGAGCTCATACAGTACATCACCTAGAAACAGAGAGAGGAGCTCATACAGTACATCACCTAGAAACAGAGAGAGGAGCTCATACAGTACATCACCTAGAAACAGAGAGAGGAGCTCATACAGTACATCACCTAGAAACAGAGAGAGGAGCTCATACAGTACATCACCTAGAAACAGAGAGAGAGAGCTCATACAGTACATCACCTAGAAACAGAGAGAGAGAGGAGCTCATACAGTACATCACCTAGAAACAGAGAGAGGAGCTCATACAGTACATCACCTAGAGAGAGAGCTCATACAGTACATCATACAGTACATCACCTAGAAACAGAGAGAGGAGCTCATACAGTACATCACCTAGAAACAGAGAGAGGAGCTCATACAGTACATCACCTAGAAACAGAGAGAGGAGCTCATACAGTACATCACCTAGAAACAGAGAGAGGAGCTCATACAGTACATCACCTAGAAACAGAGAGAGGAGCTCATACAGTACATCACATCACCTAGAAACAGAGAGAGAGAGCTCATACAGTACATCACCTAGAAACAGAGAGAGAGAGAGCTCATACAGTACATCACCTAGAAACAGAGAGAGGAGCTCATACAGTACATCACCTAGAAACAGAGAGAGAGCTCATACAGTACATCACCTAGAAACAGAGAGAGGAGCTCATACAGTACATCACCTAGAAACAGAGAGGAGCTCATACAGTACATCACCTAGAAACAGAGAGAGAGAGCTCATACAGTACATCACCTAGAAACAGAGAGAGAGGAGCTCATACAGTACATCACCTAGAAACAGAGAGAGAGAGGAGCTCATACAGTACATCACCTAGAAACAGAGAGAGAGAGGAGCTCATACAGTACATCACCTAGAAACAGAGAGAGGAGCTCATACAGTACATCACCTAGAAACAGAGAGAGAGGAGCTCATACAGTACATCACCTAGAAACAGAGAGAGGAGCTCATACAGTACATCACCTAGAAACAGAGAGAGGAGCTCATACAGTACATCACCTAGAAACAGAGAGAGAGGAGCTCATACAGTACATCACCTAGAAACAGAGAGAGGAGCTCATACATCACCTAGTACATCACCTAGAAACAGAGAGAGGAGCTCATACAGTACATCACCTAGAAACAGAGAGAGGAGCTCATACAGTACATCACCTAGAAACAGAGAGAGGAGCTCATACAGTACATCACCTAGAAACAGAGAGAGGAGCTCATACAGTACATCACCTAGAAACAGAGAGAGGAGCTCATCAGTACAGTACATCACCTAGAAACAGAGAGAGAGCTCATACAGTACATCACCTAGAAACAGAGAGAGGAGCTCATACAGTACATCACCTAGAAACAGAGAGAGAGGAGCTCATACAGTACATCACCTAGAAACAGAGAGAGAGGAGCTCATACAGTACATCACCTAGAAACAGAGAGAGAGGAGCTCATACAGTACATCACCTAGAAACAGAGAGAGAGGAGCTCATACAGTATATCACCTGGAAACTGAGAGAGAGGAGCTCATACAGGAGAGGAGCCCATACAGTACATCACCTAGAAACAGAGAGAGAGGAGCTCATACAGTACATCACCTAGAAACAGAGAGAGGAGCTCATACAGGAGAGGAGCCCCCCAGTGGCATACCTGAGTCAGGACAGCGGCGTCTGAAGTCTTCCTTGGTGAGGAGGCAGAGAGCTCTGCCGTTCATCTCAAACCGTCCTCTCTCAGTTCTGAGGAGAGAATATTCCCTCTGAGCCCAGTGCAGCCAGTGGACCACGTCCTCCTTGTCCCACAGAGACGGGTTTATACCTACACACATACACACACCTTAGACGGGTTTATACCTACACACACACACACACCTTAGATGGGTTTATACCTAAACACACACACCTTAGACGGGTTTATACCTAAACACACACACACACCTTAGACGGGTTTATACCTACACACACACACACACCTTAGATGGGTTTATACCTAAACACACACACACACACCTTAGATGGGTTTATACCTAAACACACACACACACACCTTAGATGGGTTTATACCTAAACACACACACACACACTAATTCTCCCCTTCTCTCATTCTTTCTCTCTCAGAGGTCCTGAGCCCTAGGACCATGCCCCAGGACTACCTGACATGATGACTCCTTGCTGTCCCCAGTCCACCTGACCGTGCTGCTGCTCCAGTTTCAACTGTTCTGCCTTCTTATTATTCGAACATGCTGATCATTTATGAACATTTGAACATCTTGGCCATGTTCTGTTATAATCTCCACCCGGCACAGCCAGAAGAGGACTGGCCACCCCACATAGCCTGGTTCCTCTCTAGGTTTCTTCCTAGGTTTTGGCCTTTCTAGGGAGTTTTTCCTAGCCACCGTGCTTCTACACCTGCATTGCTTGCTGTTTGGGGTTTTAGGCTGGGTTTCTGTACAGCACTTTGAGATATCAGCTGATGTACGAAGGGCTTTATAAATACATTTGATTTGATTTGATTTGTTTATCCCTAAACACACACACACACACACCTTAGATGGGTTTATACCTAAACACATCCTGGTTGGTCCCTGGATGAGAGACCAGGTGTTGCTGGAAGTGATGTTGGAAGGCCAGTAGGAGGCACTCTTTCCTCTGGTCTAAAACAAATATCCCAATGCCCCAGGGCAGTGATTGGGGACATTCCCCGGTGTAGGGTGTCATCTTCGGATGGGACGTTAAACGGTTGTCCTGACTCTCTGTGGTCACTAAAGATCCCATGGCCCTTATCGTAAGAGTAGGGGTGTTAACCCCGGTGTCCTGGCTAAATTCCCAATCTGCCCCTGATACCAACACGGTCACCTAATCATCCCCAGCTACCAATTGTCTCATTCATCCCCCTCCTCTCCCCTGTAACTATTCACCAGGTCATTGCTGTAAATGAGAGTGTTCTCAGTCAATTTACCTGGTAAACAATACCCACAGACACACAAACTTACCAGGGGTGGCAGGTAGGTTAGGGTGTTGGACCAGTAACTGAAAGATTGCTGGATCCAAATCCTGAGCTGACAAAGTAAAAATCTGTCGTTCTGCCCCTGAACAAGGCAGTTAACCCACTGTTCCCCTGAACAAGGCAGTAATAACCCACTGTTCCCCTGAACAAGGCAGTAATAACCCACTGTTCCCCTGAACAAGGCAGTTAACCCACTGTTCCCCTGAACAAGGCAGTTAACCCACTGTTCCCCTGAACAAGGCAGTAATAACCCACTGTTCCCCTGAACAAGGCAGAAATAACCCACTGTTCCCCTGAACAAGGCAGTAATAACCCACTGTTCCCCTGAACAAGGCAGTAATAACCCACTGTTCCCCTGAACAAGGCAGTAATAACCCACTGTTCCCCTGAACAAGGCAGTAATAACCCACTGTTCCCCTGAACAAGGCAGTAATAACCCACTGTTCCCCTGAACAAGGCAGTAATAACCCACTGTTCCCCTGGACAAGGCAGTAATAACCCACTCTTCCCCTGAACAAGGCAGTAATAACACACTGTTCCCCTGAACAAGGCAGTTAACCCACTGTTCCCCTGAACAAGGCAGTAATAACCCACTCTTCCCCTGAACAAGGCAGTAATAACCCACTGTTCCCCGGTAGGCCGTCATTGTAAATAAGAATTTGTTTTTAACTGACTTGCCTAGTTATATAAAGGTAAAATAAAATAGCCTCCTTATCCCACAGAGATGGGTTTATACACCCACACATCCAGTGGGGCAAAAAAGTATTTAGTCAGCCACCAATTGTGCAAGTTCTCCCACTTAAAAAGATGAGAGGCCTGTAATTTTCATCATAGGTACACTTCAACAATGACAGACAAAATGAGAAAAAAAATCCAGAAAATCACATTGTAGGATTTTTAATGAATTTATTTTCAAATTATGGTGGAAAATAAGTATTTGGTCACCTACAAACAAGCAAGATTTCTGGCTCTCACAGACCTGTAACTTCTTCTTTAAGAGGCTCCTCTGTCCTCCACTCGTTACCTGTATTAATGGCACCTGTTTGAACTTGTTATCAGTATAAAAGACACCTGTCCACAACCTCAAACAGTCACACTCCAAACTCCACTATGGCCAAGACCAAAGAGCTGTCAAAGGACACCAGAAACAAAATTGTAGACCTGCACCAGGCTGGGAAGACTGAATCTGCAATGGGTAAGCAGCTTGGTTTGAAGAAATCAACTGTGGGAGCAATTATTAGGAAATGGAAGACATACAAGACCACTGATAATCTCCCTCGATCTGGGGCTCCACGCAAGATCTCACCCCGTGGGGTCAAAATGATCACAAGAACGGTGAGCAAAAATCCCAGAACCACACGGGGGGACCTAGTGAATGACCTGCAGAGAGCTGGGACCAAAGTAACAAAGCCTACCATCAGTAACACACTACGCCGCCAGGGACTCAAATCCTGTAGTGCCAGACGTGTCCCCCTGCTTAAGCCAGTACATGTCCATGCTCGTCTGAAGTTTGCTAGAGAACATTTGGATGATCCAGAAGAAGATTGGGAGAATGTCATATGGTCAGATGAAACCAAAATATAACTTTTTGGTAAAAACTCAACTCGTCGTGTTTGGAGGACAAAGAAAGCTGAGTTGCATCCAAAGAACACCATACCTACTGTGAAGCATGACATAAGTATTTTATCACCAACCAACCAGTAACAATTCCGGCTCTCACAGACCTGTTAGTTTTTCTTTAAGAAGCCCTCCTGTTCTCCACTCATTACCTGAATTAACTGCACCTGTTTGAACTCGTTACCTGTATAAAAGACACTTGTCCACACCCTCAATCAAACAGACTCCAACCTCTCCACAATGGCCAACACCAGAGAGCTGTGTAAGGACATCGGGGATAAAATTGTAGACCTGCACAAGGCTGGGATGGGCTACAGGACAATAGGCAAGTAGCTTGGTGAGAAGGCAACAACTGTTGGCGCAATTATTCGAAAATGGAAGAAGTTCAAGATGACGGTCAATCACCCTCGGTCTGGGGCTCCATGCAAGATCTCACCTCGTGGGGCATCAATGATCATGAGGAAGGTGAGGGATCAGCCCAGAACTACACGGCAGGACCTGGTCAATGACCTGAAGAGAGCTGGGACCACAGTCTCAAAGAAAACCATTAGTAACACACTACACCTTCATGGATTAAAATCCTGCAGTGCACGCAAGGTCCCTCTGCTCAAGCCAGCGCATGTCCAGGCCCGTCTGAAGTTTGCCAATGACCATCTGGATGATCCAGAGGAGGAATGGGAGAAGGACATGTGGTCTGATGAGACAAAAATAGAGCTTTTTGGACTAAACTCCACTCGCCGTGTTTGGAGGAAGAAGAAGGATGAGTACAACCCCAAGAACACCATCCCAACTGAAGCATGGAGGTGGAAACATCATTCTTTGGGGATGCTTTTCTGCAAAGGGGACTGGACGACTGCACTGTATTGAGGGGAGGATGGATGGGGCCATGTATCGCGAGATCTTGGCCAACAACCTCCTTCCCTCAGTAAGAGCATTGAAGATGGGTCGTGACTGGGTCTTCCAGCATGACAACGACCGGAAACACACAGCCAAGGCAACTAAGGAGTGGCTACGTAAGAAGCATCTCAAGGTCCTGGAGTGGTCTAGCCAGTCTCCAGACCTGAACCCAATAGAAAATCTTTGGAGGGAGCTGAAAGTCCGTATTGCCCAGCGACAGCCCCGAAACCTGAAGGATCTGGAGAAGGTCTGTATGGAGGAGTGGGCCAAAATCCCTGCTGAAGTGTGTGCAAACCTGGTCAAGAACTACAGAAAACATATGATCTCTGTAATTGCAAACAAAGGTTTCTGTACCAAATATTAAGTTCTGCTTTTCTGATGTATCAAATACTTGTGTCATGCAATAAAATGCAAATTAATAACTTAAAAATCATACAATGTGATTTTCTGGATTTTTGTTTTTGATTCCGTCTCTCACAGTTGAAGTGTACCTATGATAAAAATTACAGACCTAGGAACAGAAGTAGGAAAACCTGCAAAATCGGCAGTGTATCAAATAGTTGTTCTCCCCACTATACATACATACATACATACACACACACACACACACACACACACACACACACACACACATACATACATACATACATACATACACAGAGCTGTTAGCCAACAAGTGTGTGTGTGTTTGACTCACGTAGTCTTCCAGGTAGCTGCCACAGGTCATCCTGTGAAGGGGGGATGACTGGTGGGAGGAGGGTAGAGCAGGGAGGAAGGAGCGATGAAGGGAACAGCACTCCTCTGCCAGGGGCTAGGGGAACATGACTGGGTTCTCCATGGTCCTGCCACACACACACACACACACGCAGACACACACACACACACACGCAGACACACACACACACACACGCAGACACACACACACACACGCAGACACAGACACACGCACACACACCTTTTTATATTATAATTTGAAGTTATATTTTTTTCAAATACAACACAGTCAAGCCCACAACTAATCTGTCTCCTTTATCAGTGAATTGATTTTTATCTAGCGAGCATGAAACCACACATGCAAAAGTGAAAGTCTCTCTTTCTTAAACTGATCAAACATTCGCTGGGAGTAAAAACAACTGACAAACTGTGTAAAACCAACATAATCCATCTCTCCATATATTCATATTAAACGGAAACATTACTTGTAGGACCTGAACGCGTTTCCTATTCGTGTCATCAGGGCTTCAGTTTACCTTGATCAGATCAGGCGGGGAGCTGCCTCCGTCTTCCATCGTCCTCTACCTGTCTGTCCGGAAGTAGACTAGTAGAATAATTCTCTATAGATTCCTCAACTCAGGTGATCAACAATCCGACCGGTAATACGATTAATTCTCTCTATAAGACTTCTGTCGATTAAGGGTCCGAATAAATTATTATGGAATCCAAACGTAGGAGCTGGACATGATTTTCACATGCAACCCGACAACTATGATGACATATGATCCTTGTTTCCGGGTATCGAAATCGAAAGGATCCATAGAGGTGTGTGTTTTAAAAACAAGTGCAGATATCACTTCCATGAACTCAAACCTGAATATCTAAATTGATTGCGTGTTGTTTTCTGGAGAGGCTATACGGACGCCTGGTGCCCAAAATGTATGACGAATGTCGGACAGCTGGAGTTGAGTGGGAAGAAACATATTATTTTTTGTTTATCTTCTATGCTCTTGTCAATTCTTGAACTCAATTATGTCTAATTGTGTGTTTATTTTTGATTCAATAAACAATAAATTAAAAAAAGGGGACAAACGGATTCGGTTCATTCATTCGTCCTAATGAGCCAGCTAACGCAGCATTACATTTGTTTTCAGTTTGGATATTGGTTTGATATTCGGAGTTTGCTCGTCAGTACCTCTTCGATGGAAGGTCCTAAGATGATTAATGTGATATATCTAGAATCAAATAAAAATAGAGAGCAAGGTACAGCCCTTTCCCCATCCGTTCGATTATGTTTTCAAAAAGTTTACTCAATGTTGTTTTTAGTAGGGGAATAATTGTGCACTCACGGCTAAGGGACCGTGATAAAAGTGCAACCAGCCGAACCTGGTGTGTACAGAAAAACATTTTCCTATATATTAAATGATTTAGACAGGAGCGCTACTTTGGTTTTAGGAGTGGGTGGGACATAACCGGGTTGGGGATCTGGGGGCCCAGCTAGCAATGAGGAATCTGCCCAGAAGCGGCCGTCTTCTGGTGCCCAGAACTGATTGAATCAGCCCAGAATCAAAATGATTGACTGCCCAGAATCGGCCCAATAGAGCTGCCATCTTATCGGCTTGTAACCAACCATGCTATTTTGTTGTTTTTTCGCATTGTTCGTAACTTGTTTTGTACATAATGTTGCTGCTACCGTCTCTTATGACCGAAAAGAGCTTCTGGACATCAGAACTGGGATTACTCACCTCAAACTGGACGAGGAGTTCTTCAATGAGTCGGACGTGAATTATATACTACGGACGCCCGACCACACTATCTACCTACAGAGTTTTCATCTGTATTTTTTGTAGCTGTCTACATACAACCACAAACCGATGCTGGCACTAAGACCGCACTCAATGAGCTGCATAGGGCCATAAGCAAACAGGAAAACTCTCACCCAGAGGTGGCGCTCCTAGTGGCCGGGGACTTTAATGCAGGAAAACATAACTTAACTAAGTTTTACCTCATTTCTATCAGCATGTTAAATGTGCAACCAGAGGGGAAAAAACTCTGGACCACTTTTACTCCACACACAGAGACACGTACAAAGCTTTCCCTCACCCTCCATTTGGAAAATCTGACCATAACTTTATCCTCCTGATTCCTGTTTACAAGCAAAAATTAAAGCAGGAAGCACCAGTGACTCCGTCTATAAAAAAGTGGTCAGATGAAGCAGATGCTAAACTACAGGACTGTTTTGCTATCACAGACTGGAACATGTTCTGGGATTCTTCCGATGGCATTGAGGAGTACACCAGATCAGCCATTGGCTTTATCAATAATTGCATCGAGGACGTCGTCCACACAGGCAACATTCGCACTGAGCTAAAGGTTAGAGCTGCCGCTTTCAAGGAGCGGGACTCTAACCCGGAAGCCTATAAGAAATTCCCGCTATGCCCTCCGAACCATCAAACAGGCAAAGCTTCAATACAGGAATAAGATTGAACCGCTCTGACACTCGTCGGATGTGGCAGGGCTTGCAAACCATTACAGACTACAAAGGGAAGCACAGCCGAGAGCTGCCCAGTGTTACAAGCCTACCAGATGAGCTAAATAACTTCTATGCTCGCTTCGAAGCAAGTAACACTGTAACATGCATGAGAGCATCAGCTGTTCCGGATGACTGTGTGATCAAGCTCTCTGCAGGCGATGTGAGTAAGCAGGTCAACATTCACAAGGCCGCATGGCCAGATGGATTACCCGGACGTGTACTCCGAGCATGCACTGACCAACTGGCAGGTGTCTTCACTGACATTTTCAAACTCTCCCTGTCTGAGTCTGTAATACCAACATGTTTCAAGCAGACCACCATAGTCCCTGTGCCTAAGAACACCAAGGTACAACACATCCGCCCCGCTGATCCTCAACACGGGGGCCACTCAGGGGTCCCCCTCCTGTACTCCCTGTTCACTCACGACTGCATGGCCAGGCACGACTCCAACACCATCAGTAAGTTTGCTGATGACACAACAGTGGTAAGCCTGATCATTGACAACGATGAGACAGCCTATAGGGAGAAGATCAGAGACCTGACTGTGTGGTGCCAGGATAACAACCTCTCCCTCAATGTGATCAAGACAAAGGAGATGATTGTGGACTACAGGAAAAGGAGGACTGAGCACGCCCCCATTCTCATTGACGGGGCTACAGTGGAGCAGGTTGAGAGCTTCAAGTTCCTTGGTGTCCACATCACCAACAAACTAACATGGTCCAAGCACACCAAGACAGTCATGAAGAGGGCACAACAAAACCTATTCCCCCTCAGGAGACTGAAAAGATTTGGTCCTCAGATCTTCAAAAGGTTTTACAGCTGCACCATCGAGAGCATCCTGACGGGTTGCATCACTGCCTGGTACGGCAACTGCTCAGCCTCCGACCACAAGGCACTACAGAGGGTAGTGCGAACAGCCCAGTACACCACCGGGGCCAAGCTTCCTGCCATCCAGGACCTCTATACCAGGCGGTGTCAGACGAAGGCCCTAAAAATTGTCAAAGACTCCAGCCACCCTAGTCATAGACTGTTCTCTCTGCTACATCATGGCAAGCGGTACTGGAGCGCCAAGTCTAGGTCCAAGAGGCTTCTAAACAACTTCTACCCCCAAGCCATAAGACTCCTGAACAGCTAATCAAATGGCTTACCCCCCCACGCTGCTACTCTCTGTTATTGTCTATGCATAGCCACTTTAATAACTCTAACTACATGTACATAATTACCTCAATAACGGTGCCGCAGCACATTGACACATTGACTCTGTACCGGTACCCCGCAAAGAAAATCGTACTGGACTCGTACTTTCCTTATTGTGGGCTCATCTATGATCCAACATGTTTCTATTAGGAAAGCAGAGACCATCTGTTACCCGGGTGCCCGGATCCAGGACACTGACTGTATGATCCCGCTACTCATTAGTAAACACCCGACTGCTTCAGAGACCATCTGTTACCCGGGTGCCCGGATCCAGGACATTGACTGTACGATCCCGCTACTCATTAGTAAACACCCGACTGCTTCAGAGACCATCTGTTACCCGGGTGCCCGCATCCAGGACACTGACTGTACGATCCCGCTACTCATTAGTAAACACCCGACTGCTTCAGAGACCATCTCTTACCCGGGTGCCCGCATCCAGGACACTGACTGTATGATCCCGCTACTCATTAGTAAACACCCGACTGCTTCAGCTAACACTGTCCATGTAGGGTCAAATGATATTAAACTACACGAATCTGAGCAACTTAAAAAGGACTTTAAATCACTGATTCATACTGTACTTAAATCAGGTAAACATTAATTCATGTCCACTCCCATCTGCACGCTCTACGAATTATAATTCCAGTTGTATGTGCCAACTACACATTAAAGGTTACTGTTGTTCAATAAGCAATATGTGGACAACTTTACAGCTTTCTCCGGGATGGATTACATCTGAATAGGTATGGTACAAGCCTTCTAACCTCAAACCTGGCTCTCACTATAGCCTCATACAGGGCATGTGAGAACTGACAATATATAGCCATTGGGGTTGATACTCGGAATTGGTCGATTCCCCATCAGGCTATATTGACTGCTCCCCCCATAGCTTTAAATAGCTCTACAGGTGCTGCCAACATGGATGGAATGTTTGATGGACTTTATGTGGTGTGGGGGCTGTGCTTTGGCAAAGTGGGTGGGGTTATATCCTTCCTCGGATGGGGCCACAGTGTCTCCTGACCCCTCCTGTCTCAGCCTCCAGTATTTATGCTGCAGTAGTTCATGTGTCGGGGGGCTGGGGTCAGTTTGTTATATCTGGAATACTTCTCCTGCCCTATTCGGTGTCCTGTGTGAATCTAAGTGTGCGTTCTCTAATTCTCTCCTTCTCTCATTCTTTCTCTCTCAGAGGACCTGAGCCCTAGGACCATGCCCCAGGACTACCTGACATGATGACTCCTTGCTGTCCCCAGTCCACCTGGCCGTGCTGCTGCTCCAGTTTCAACTGTTCTGCCTTATTATTATTATTCGACCATGCTGGTCATTTATGAACATTTGAACATCTTGGCCATGTTCTGTTATAATCTCCACCCGGCACAGCCAGAAGAGGACTGGCCACCTCACATAGCCTGGTTCCTCTCTAGGTTTCTTCCTAGGTTCTGGCCTTTCTAGGGAGTTTTTCCTAGCCACTGTGCTGCTACACCTGCATTGCTTGCTGTTTGGGGTTTTAGGCTGGGTTTCTGTACAGCACTTTGAGATATCAGCTGATGTACGAAGGGCTATATAAATAAATTTGATTTGATTTGATTTGAACTTACCTGGTAAAATAACGAATATATTAAAAATATATATATTTATATGTACATATTCTTATTCATCCCTTTACATTTGTGTGTATAAGGTAGTTGTTGTGAATTGTTAGATTACTTGTTAGATATTTTTTTATTTCACCTTTATTTAACCAGGTAGGCTAGTTGAGAACAAGTTGTAATTTACAACTGCGACCTGGCCAAGATAAAGCAAAGCAGTGCGACAACAACGCAGAGTTACACATGGAATAAGCAAACATACAGTCAATAACACAATAGAAAAATCTATGTACAGTGTGTGCAAATGCAGTAAGATTAGGGAGGTAAGGCAATAAATAGGCCATAGTGGCGAAATAATTACAATTTAGCATTAACACTGGAGTGATAGATGAGCAGATGATGGTGTGCAAGTAAAGATACTGGGGTGAAAAAGAACAAAAAAAATAAATACAATATGAGGATGAGGTAGTAGGGTGTGCTATTTACAGATGGGCTATGTATAGGTACAGTGATCGGTAAGATGCTCTGGCAGCTGATGCTTAAAGTTAGTGAGGGAGATATAAGTCTCCAGCTTCAGTGATTTTTACCATTTGTTCCAGTCATTTGGCAGCAGAGAACTGGAAGGAAAGGCGGCCAAAGGAGGTGTTTGGGGGTGACCAGTGAAATATACCTGCTGGAGCGCTATGATGACCAGGGATCTGAGATAAGGCTGGGTTTTACCTAGCAAAGACTTACAGATGACCTGGATCCAGTTGGTTTGGCGACGAATATGTAGCGAGGGCCAGCCGACTAGAGCATACAGGTTGCAGTGGTGGGTAGTATATGGGGTAACAAAACGGATGGCACTGTGATAGACTGCATCCAGTTTGCTGAGTAGAGTGTTGGAAGCTATTTTGTAGATGACATCGTCGAAGTCGAGGATCGGTAGGATAGTCAGTTTTGCGGGGGTTTTTGATTGTAGATGTTTATTGTGAGTCTGGAAGGAGAGTTTACAGTCTAGCCAGACACCCAGGTATTTGTAGTTGTCCACATATTCTACGTCAGAGCCGTCCAGAGTAGTGATGTTGGACAGGCGGTCAGGTGCAGGCAACGATCGGTTGAAGAGCATGCACTTAGTTTTACTTGCATTTTAAAAGCAGTTGGAGTCCACGGAAGGAGAGTTGTTTGGCATTGAAGCTCGTCTGGAGGTTTGTTAACACAGTGTCCAAGGAAGGGTCAGATGTATACAGAATGGTGTCGTCTATGTAGAGGTGGATCAGAGAATCACCAGCAGCAAGAGCGACCTCATTGATGTATACAGAGAAAAGAGTCGGCCTGAGAATTGAACCCTGTGGCACCCCCATAGAGACTGCCAGAGGTCCGGACAACAGGCCCTCCGATTTGATACACTGAACTCTGTCTGCGAAGTAGTTGGTGAACCAGGCGAGGCAGTCATTAGAGAAACCAAGGCTGAGTCTACTGATAAGAATGCGGTGATTGACAGAGTCGAAAGCCTTGGCCAGGTCGATGAAGACGGCTGCACAGTACTGTCGTTTATCGATGGCGGTTATGATATCGTTTAGGACCTTGAGCGTGGCTAAGGTGCACCCGTGACCAGCTCGGAAACCAGATTGCATAGCGGAGGGGGATGACCGCGGCAGCTTTCCAATCTTTAGGGATCTCAGACGATACGAAAGAGAGGTTGAACAGGCTAGAAATAGGGGTTGCAACATTTTCGACTGATAATTTTAGAAAGAGAGGGTCCAGATTGTCTAGCCCAGCTGATTTGTAGGGATCCAGATTTGGCAGCTGTTTCAGAACATCAGCTATCTGGATTTAGGAGAAGGAGATTTTATTATTTTATTTTAAGTGTTTCTAAAATCCTCTATCGAAAAAGTGAATGGTGGAAAAATGATTGGAGCCATTTCCTTGTTTGACTGCTAAGTTTGATGGGTATTATGACTCATACAGTGGTACTTCATACCAGTTGAATTTGATAAAATAAACCTAAGCAACTTTGTTTTATTAATAAAATAAACCTGAATATATGTATATTGACTTAGTGTCAAATTTGTCTATAATTTGGATGAAGCTTTGGTAGATGGCCTACAATTTTCTTTGAGAAGTTTTCTACATTCTGCCAATGAACTACAACACCCAAAATGCACTTCACCAAAACCCGGATTTCCGGTGAGGTACAAGGAGGGAAAATCTAAACATTCTGTCAACCCCCTTGCTAGCTACTTCTTTCTGTCGCCTACAGGTATATTTGAAGCGAAAATCGACATAGTATTTTGTCCAGGTAAGCCCAAATATGTCGATAATAATATACCCAACAAGTGTCCAGCATCATGACTAACGTAAATAACGTTAGTTGACACAAAGCTTCTAACTTAGCTACTGTAACGTTATATAGCTAGCTACGGTTGGTCTGTAGTTAACTAACTCGTTACTTAGCGAACTAGTTAAACATGTATTTCACCGGGTGTCTCAGAGCGAGAAAATGCAGAGGACCTCCCGTCTGAAGCGCGAGTTACAGCTGCTTAGCATGGAGCCTTCACCGGGGATCACTTGCTGGCAGACCGAGGGGAAGATGGACGAGCTCCGGGCCCGTGAGTATCAATCAATCAACTTATCGATCAGTCAGTCCTACGGTTATGTAGCCTCTCGGTGGGTGCTAGTATATGTGTTGAAGGAACTCTTTTCATGCATCCGCCATTGATAGCCTATTGGTGTTAATAATATATACCGTATATTATAAACATACATTTATAGTAGTGATCAATGATGTCGTTTTATATAGATATAAACGTCTATAGGTGTTGTTACTGTCCCTTGTCCTGTGTAGAAATAGTGGGCGGAGCTGAGACTCCGTTTGAAGGAGGAGTCTTCTCGCTGGAGATCATAGTTCCAGACAGGTATGATGTGACTGACATAACACACACATCTCTGAGTAGATACAGGTCTAGGACATGTTTTAGGTACAATCATCGTGATCATTCTCTCCTAACCCTCCAGGTATCCCTTTGAGCCCCCTAAGTTCTCTCCTAACCCCCCAGGTATCCCTTTGAGCTCCCTGTGTTCTCTCCTAACCCTCCAGGTATCCCTTTGAGCCCCCTGAGTTCTCTCCTAACCCTCCAGGTATCCCTTTGAGCCCCTAAGTTCTCTCCTAACCCCCAGGTATCCCTTTGAGCCCCCTAAGTTCTCTCTTAACCCTCCAGGTATCCGTTTGAGCCCTTAGTTCTCTCCTAACCCCCCAGGTATCCCTTTGAGCCCCTAAGTTCTCTCTTAACCCTCCAGGTATCCGTTTGAGCCCTTAGTTCTCTCCTAACCCTCCAGGTATCCCTTTGAGCCCCTAAGTTCTCTCCTAACCCTCCAGGTATCCCGTTGAGCCCCTGAGTTCTCTCCTAACCCTCCAGGTATCCCTTTGAGCCCCCCAAGATGAGATTCCTGACCCCCATCTACCACCCCAACATAGACAACAATGGTCGCATCTGTCACGACGCCCTCAAACTACCACCCAGGGTAACACACACACACTCAAACTACCACTCAGGGTAACACACACACTCAAACTACCACCCAGGGTAACACACACACACTCAAACTACCACCCAGGGTAACACACACACACTCAAACTGCCACCCAGGGTAACACACACACACACTCAAACTACCACCCAGGGTAACACACACACACTCAAACTACCACTCAGGGTAACACACACACACACACACTCAAACTACCACCCAGGGTAACACACACACACACACACACACACACACGCCCACGCAAGATACAACATGGACAGCCAACCTCTGCACCATGTGTAGCACCTCTTCTCTTTGTGTGTGTGTGTGTGTGTGTGTGTGCGTGTGTGTGTGCAGGGTGCGTGGAAACCTTCCCTGAACATCTCCACAGTGCTCACCTCCATACAGCTGCTGATGGCTGAACCCAACCTTGACGACCCACTCATGGCTGACATAGTGAGTAACACTGCTCCGTCCCTGTCCGTACAACGACTCAGACTAGACAGACTGACCCCATAGCTGATATAACAGACACTGACCCCATAGCTGATATAACAGAGAGACTGATCCCATAGCTGATATAACAGACAGACTGACCCCATAGCTGATATAACAGACAGGCTGACCCCATAGCTGATATAACAGACAGACTGACCCCATAGCTGATATAACAGACAGACTGACCCCATAGCTGATATAACAGACAGACTGACCCCATAGCTGATATAACAGACAGACTGACCCCATAGCTGAGATAACAGACAGACTGACCCCATAGCTGATATAACAGACAGACTGACCCCATAGCTGATATAACAGACAGACTGACCCCATAGCTGATATAACAGACAGACTGACCCCATAGCTGATATAACAGACAGACTGACCCCATAGCTGATATAACAGACAGACTGACCCCATAGCTGATATAACAGACAGACTGACCCCATAGCTGATATAACAGACAGACTGACCCCATAGCTGATATAACAGACAGACTGACCCCATAGCTGATATAACAGACAGACTGACCCCATAGCTGATATAACAGACAGACTGACCCCATAGCTGATATAACAGACAGACTGACCCCATAGCTGATATAACAGACAGACTGACCCCATAGCTGATATAACAGACAGACTGACCCCATAGCTGATATAACAGAGAGACTGATCCCATAGCTGATATAACAGAGAGACTGACCCCATAGCTGATATAACAGGCAGACTGACCCCATAGCTGATATAACAGGCAGACTGACCCCATAGCTGATATAACAGGCAGACTGACCCCATAGCTGATATAACAGACAGACTGACCCCATAGCTGATATAACAGGCAGACTGACCCCATAGCTGATATAACAGGCAGACTGACCCCATAGCTGATATAACAGACAGACTGACCCCATAGCTGATATAACAGACAGACTGACCCCATAGCTGATATAACAGACTGACCCCATAGCTGATATAACAGACAGACTGACCCCATAGCTGATATAACAGACAGACTGACCCCATAGCTGATATAACAGAGAGACTGACCCCATAGCTGATATAACAGACAGACTGACCCCATAGCTGATATAACAGACAGACTGACCCCATAGCTGATATAACAGACTGACTGATATAACCCTGACCCCATAGCTGATATAACAGACAGACTGACCCCATAGCTGATATAACAGACAGACTGACCCCATAGCTGAGATAACAGACAGACTGACCCCATAGCTGATATAACAGACAGACTGACCCCATAGCTGATATAACAGACAGACTGACCCCATAGCTGATATAACAGACAGACTGACCCCATAGCTGATATAACAGACAGACTGACCCCATAGCTGAGATAACAGACAGACTGACCCCATAGCTGATATAACAGACAGACTGACCCCATAGCTGAGATAACAGACAGACTGACCCCATAGCTGATATAACAGACAGACTGACCCCATAGCTGATATAACAGACAGACTGACCCCATAGCTGATATAACAGACAGACTGACCCCATAGCTGATATAACAGACAGACTGACCCCATAGCTGATATACACTATGTATACAAACGTTTGTGGACACCCTTCTACATAGTGGGTTCTATTTCAGTCACATCCGTTGCTGACAGGTTTATAAAATCGAGCACACATCCATGCAATCTCCATAGACAAACATTGGCAGTAGAATGGCCCTTACTGAAGTGTTCAGTGACTTTAAACGTGGCACCGTCATAGGATGCCACCTTTCCACAACAAGTCAGTTCATCACATTTCTGCCCTGCTAGAGCTGCCCCGGGCAACTGTAAGTTCTGTTATTGTGTAGTGGAAATGTCTAGGAGCAACAACGGCTCAGCCACAAAGTGGTAGGCCACACAAGCTCACAGAACGGGACCGCTGAAGCTTGTAGCGTGTAAAAATCATCTGTCCTCGGGTGCAACCTACAGAGTTCCTAACTACCTCTGGAAGCAATGTCAGCACAACAACTGTTCGTCAGGAGCTTCATGAAATGGGTT
The DNA here is from genome assembly GCF_018296145.1 of Oncorhynchus tshawytscha. Lineage (NCBI taxonomy): Eukaryota > Metazoa > Chordata > Actinopteri > Salmoniformes > Salmonidae > Oncorhynchus > Oncorhynchus tshawytscha. The sequence continues at coordinate 88,109,461 of NC_056444.1, forward strand.
TCCATGGCCGAGCAGCCGCACACAAGCCTAAGATCACCATGCGCAATGCCAAGTGTTGGCTGTATTGGTGTAAAGCTCGCCGCCATTGGACTCTGGAGCAGTGGAAAGGCGATCTCTGGAGTCATGAATTACGCTTCACTATCTGGCAGTACGACAGACGAATCTGGGTTTGGTGGATGCCAGGAGAATGCTACCTGCCCCAATGCAAAGTGCCAAGTGTAAAGTTTGGTGGAGGGTAGCTGGGGCTGTTTTTCTTGGTTCCAGTGGAGGGAAATCTTAATGCTACAGCATATCATGACATTCTAGACTATTCTGTGTTTCCAACTTTGTGGCAACAGTTTGGGGAAGCCCATTCCTGTTTCAGCACGACAATGCCCCCGTGCACAAATCGGGATCCATACAGAAATGGTTTGTCAAGATCGGTGTGGAAGAACTTGACTGGTCTGCTCAGAGCCCTGACCTCAACCCCATCAAACACCTTTGGGATGAATTGGAATGCAGACTGCGAGCCAGGCCTAATCGCCCAACATCAGTGCCCAACCTCACTAGTGCTGTTGTCTCTGAATGGAAGTCCCCGCAGCAATGTTCCTACATCTAGTGGAAAGCCTTCCCAGAAGAGTGGAGGCTGTTATAGCAGCAAAGGAGGGACCAACTCCATATTAATGCCCAGGATTTTGGAATGAGATGTTGGACGAGCAGAGTTGATGTTGGTCCTGTAGCCCTCACACACACACAGAGTTGATGTTGGCAGGTGTTGCATGTCAAGAAGCTGATTAAACAGTATGGTCATTACATAGGTGCACCTTGTGCTGGGCACAATAAAAGGCCACTTTAAAATGTGCAGTGTTGTCACACAGCGTAATGCCACAGATTGAAGTTTTGAAGTATAATTTAATGTTAACTTCTCCCACGTCGTCGGTTTAGAGTCTTTGGCAGAACGTCCAACCGGCCTCAGACCACGTGTGTCCACATCAGCCCTCCACATCCGGCTTTTTCACTCGAGGGATCTTCAGAGGTGGCGCTGAGGAGTACTGCTCCCCAGTGGCTGGGCCCTGCTCCCCAGTGGCTGGGCCCTGCTCCCCAGTGGCTGGGCCCTGCTCCCCAGTGGCTGGGCCCTGCTCCCCAGTGGCTGGGCCCTGCTCCCCAGGGGCTGCTCCCCAGTGGCTGGGCCCTGCTCCCCAGGGGCTGCTCCCCAGTGGCTGGGCCCTGCTCCCCAGGGGCTGCTCCCCAGTGGCTGGGCCCTGCTTCCCAGGGGCTGCTCCCCAGTGGCTGGGCCCTGCTCCCCAGTGGCTGGGCCCTGCTCCCCAGTGGCTGGGCCCTGCTCCCCAGTGGCTGGGCCCTGCTCCCCAGTGGCTGGGCCCTGCTCCCCAGTGGCTGGGCCCTGCTCCCCAGTGGCTGCTCCCCAGTGGCTGCTCCCCAGTGGCTGCTCCCCAGTGGCTGGGCCCCAGTGGCTGGGCCCTGCTCCCCAGTGGCTGGGCCCTGCTCCCCAGTGGCTGGGCCCTGCTCCCCAGTGGCTGGGCCCTGCTCCCCAGTGGCTGGGCCCTGCTCCCCAGTGGCTGGGCCCTGCTCCCCAGTGGCTGGGCCCTGCTCCCCAGTGGCTGCTCCCCAGTGGCTGCTCCCCAGTGGCTGGGCCCCAGTGGCTGGGCCCTGCTCCCCAGTGGCTGGGCCCTGCTCCCCAGTGGCTGGGCCCTGCTCCCCAGTGGCTGGGCCCTGCTCCCCAGTGGCTGGGCCCTGCTCCCCAGTGGCTGGGCCCTGCTCCCCAGTGGCTGGGCCCTGCTCCCCAGTGGCTGGGCCCTGCTCCCCAGTGGCTGGGCCCTATGCCCTCCAGTGGCTGGGCCCTGCTCCCCAGTGGCTGGGCCCTATGCCCTCCCGGCCCTTCCATTGCAGCACAGTCATGTGAAATCCATAGATTAGAGCCTAATGAATTTATTTCGACTGATTTCCTTATTTGAACTGGAACTCAGTAAAATATTTGAAATTGTTGCATGTTGCGTTTATCTTTTTGTTCAGTATAATTCATAATTAATCATAATTTTGGTGGGTGCATTGGCCCTATTTCACACATGTACAAGTGTATATTAATATATGTGTGAATTGGAAATGTGTTTTTGTTTTTTCCGTATCCTCCCCTGAGACGCCCTCGGTGACGTTATCCGTCTCACACACTGTCTGTTTCTCTCCCAGTCTTCAGAGTTGAAGTACAGCAAGCAGGTATATCTGGAGAAGGCCAAGAGATGGACGGAGAAACATGCTGTACAGAACAACAAGGTAATGTTAACCAGGTGGTTAGATATGTGGACCGTAGACACACTGACTGTATGTAGTGGTGTCTTCTCTCCACAAGGTGGTGCTGTAACTTCATGTCAATGTAGTCATGTTATGTAGTGGATGAGGGTCCTGGGAGTGTGGTGCCAGGAAAATAACCTCAACGAAACAGATGATGGTGGACTTCAGGAAACAGCAGAGGCAACAGCCCCATATCCACATCGACGGGACAGTAGTGGAGAAGGTGGAAAGCTTCAACTTCCTCTGCGTGTACACATCACTGACGATCTGAAATGGACCACCCACACAGACAGTGTGGTGAAGAAGGCACAACAGCGCCTCTTCAACCTCAGGAGCCTGAAGACAATCCAGAGCATCCTGGCGGGCTGTATCACCGCCTGGTACGGCAACTGCTCCGCCCACAACCGTAAGGCTCTCCAGAGGGTAGTGAGGTCTGCACAACGCATCACCGAGGGAAAACTACCTGCCCTCCAGGACACCTACACCACCCGATGTTACAGGAAGGCCATAAAGATAATCAAGGACAACAACCACCCGAGCCACTGCCTGTTCACCCCGCTGCCATCCAGAAGGCGAGGTCAGTACAGGTGCATCAAAGCTGGGACCGAGAGACTGAAAAACAGCTTCTATCTCAAGGCCATCCGACTGTTAAACAGCCATCACTGGCTGGCTACTCAACCCTGTACCATAGAGACTGCTGCCCTCTATACATAGACATGGAATCACTGGCCACTATAATGTTAACATACTGCTTTAATCGTCTCATTTGTAAATACTCTGTTTATTCTTTTAGTCAATGCCACTCTGCTCATCCTAGTATTTATATATTTCTTAATTACATTCTTTTACTTTTAGATGTGTGTTTTGTTGTGAATTGTTAAATATTACTGCACTGTTGGAGCTGGGAACACAAGCATTTAGTTAGATACTACTGTTGGAGCTGGGAACACAAGCATTTAGTTAGATATTACTGCACTGCTAGGAACACAAGCATTTAGTTAGATATTACTGTTGGAGCTGGGAAAACAAGCATTTAGTTAGATATTACTGTTGGAGCTAGGAACCCAAGCATTTAGTTAGATATTACTGTTGGAGCTGGGAAAACAAGCATTTAGTTAGATATTACTGTTGGAGCTAGGAACACAAGCATTTAGTTAGATATTACTGCACTGCTAGGAACACAAGCATTTAGTTAGATATTACTGTTGGAGCTGGGAAAACAAGCATTTAGTTAGATATTACTGTTGGAGCTAGGAACACAAGCATTTAGTTAGATACTACTGGACTGTTGGAGCTAGGAACACAAGCATTCAGTTAGATACTACTGTTGGAGCTGGGAACACAAGCATTTAGTTAGATACTACTGTTGGAGCTGGGAACACAAGCATTCAGTTAGATACTACTGTTGGAGCTGGGAACACAAGCATTTAGTTAGATATTACTGTTGGAGCTGGGAACACAAGCATTTAGTTAGATATTACTGTTGGAGCTGGGAACACAAGCATTTAGTTAGATATTACTGTTGGAGCTAGGAACACAAGCATTTAGTTAGATACTACTGGACTGTTGGAGCTAGGAACACAAGCATTTAGTTAGATACTACTGTTGGAGCTGGGAACACAAGCATTTAGTTAGATACTACTGTTGGAGCTGGGAACACAAGCATTCAGTTAGATATTACTGTTGGAGCTGGGAACACAAGCATTTAGTTAGATATTACTGTTGGAGCTGGGAACACAAGCATTTAGTTAGATACTACTGCACTGTTGGAGCTGGGAACACAAGCATTTAGTTAGATACTACTGTTGGAGCTGGGAACACAAGCATTTAGTTAGATACTACTGTTGGAGCTGGGAACACAAGCATTCAGTTAGATACTACTGTTGGAGCTGGGAACACAAGCATTTAGTTAGATATTACTGTTGGAGCTGGGAACACAAGCATTTAGTTAGATACTACTGCACTGTTGGAGCTGGGAACACAAGCATTTAGTTAGATACTACTGTTGGAGCTGGGAACACAAGCATTTAGTTAGATACTACTGTTTGGAGCTAGGAACACAAGCATTTAGTTAGATACTACTGTGTTGGAGCTGGGAACACAAGCATTTAGTTAGATACTACTGCACTGTTGGAGCTAGGAACACAAGCATTTAGTTAGATACTACTGCACTGTTGGAGCTAGGAACACAAGCATTTAGTTAGATACTACTGCACTGTTGGAGCTAGGAACACAAGCGTTTAGTTAGATACTACTGTTGGAGCTGGGAACACAAGCATTTAGTTAGATATTACTGTTGGAGCTGGGAACACAAGCATTTAGTTAGATATTACTGTTGGAGCTAGGAACACAAGCATTTAGTTAGATATTGCTGTTGGAGCTGGGAACACAAGCATTTAGTTAGATATTACTGTTGGAGCTGGGAACACAAGCATTTAGTTAGATATTACTGCACTGTTGGAGCTGGGAACACAAGCATTTAGTTAGATATTACTGCACTGCTAGGAACACAAGCATTTAGTTAGATATTACTGCACTGTTGGAGCTGGGAACACAAGCATTTAGTTAGATATTACTGCACTGTTGGAGCTGGGAACACAAGCATTTAGTTAGATACTACTGTTGGAGCTGGGAACACAAGCATTTAGTTAGATATTACTGTTGGAGCTGGGAACACAAGCATTTAGTTAGATATTACTGTTGGAGCTGGGAACACAAGCATTTAGTTAGATACTACTGCACTGTTGGAGCTGGGAACACAAGCATTTAGTTAGATACTACTGTTGGAGCTGGGAACACAAGCATTTAGTTAGATACTACTGTTGGAGCTGGGAACACAAGCATTCAGTTAGATACTACTGTTGGAGCTGGGAACACAAGCATTTAGTTAGATATTACTGTTGGAGCTGGGAACACAAGCATTTAGTTAGATATTACTGTTGGAGCTGGGAACACAGGCATTTAGTTAGATACTACTGTTGGAGCTGGGAACACAAGCATTTAGTTAGATACTACTGTTGGAGCTGGGAACACAAGCATTTAGTTAGATACTACTGTTGGAGCTAGGAACACAAGCATTTAGTTAGATACTACTGTACTGTTGGAGCTGGGAACACAAGCATTTAGTTAGATACTACTGTTGGAGCTAGGAACACAAGCATTTAGTTAGATACTACTGTTGGAGCTAGGAACTCAAGCATTTAGTTAGATACTACTGCACTGTTGGAGCTAGGAACACAAGCATTTAGTTAGATACTACTGTTGGAGCTAGGAACACAAGCATTTAGTTAGATATTGCTGTTGGAGCTGGGAACACAAGCATTTAGTTAGATATTACTGTTGGAGCTGGGAACACAAGCATTTAGTTAGATATTACTGCACTGTTGGAGCTGGGAACAAAAGCATTTAGTTAGATATTACTGCACTTTAGTTAGATATTGCACTAGGAACACAAGCATTTAGTTAGATATTACTGCACTGTTGGAGCTGGGAACACAAGCATTTAGTTAGATATTACTGCACTGTTGGAGCTGGGAACACAAGCATTTAGTTAGATATTACTGCACTGTTGGAGCTGGGAACACAAGCATTTAGTTAGATATTACTGCACTGCTAGGAACACAAGCATTTAGTTAGATATTACTGCACTGTTGGAGCTGGGAACACAAGCATTTAGTTAGATATTACTGCACTGTTGGAGCTGGGAACACAAGCATTTAGTTAGATACTACTGTTGGAGCTGGGAACACAAGCATTTACTTAGATATTACTGTTGGAGCTGGGAACACAAGCATTTAGTTAGATATTACTGTTGGAGCTGGGAACACAAGCATTTAGTTAGATATTACTGCACTGTTGGAGCTGGGAACACAAGCATTTAGTTAGATACTACTGTTGGAGCTGGGAACACAAGCATTTAGTTAGATATTACTGTTGGAGCTGGGAACACAAGCATTTAGTTAGATATTACTGTTGGAGCTTTAGGATACTACTGTTGGAACACAAGCATTTAGTTAGATACTACTGGCTGGAACACAAGCATTTAGTTAGATACTACTGTTGGAGCTAGGAACACAAGCATTTAGTTAGTTAGATACTACTGCACTGTTGGAGCTGGGAACACAAGCATTTAGTTAGATACTACTGTTGGAGCTGGGAACACAAGCATTTAGTTAGATACTACTGCACTGTTGGAGCTGGGAACACAAGCATTTAGTTAGATACTACTGCACTGTTGGAGCTGGGAACACAAGCATTTAGTTAGATACTACTGCACTGTTGGAGCTAGGAACACAAGCATTTAGTTAGATACTACTGCACTGTTGGAGCTAGGAACACAAGCATTTAGTTAGATACTACTGCACTGTTGGAGCTAGGGAACACAAGCATTTAGTTAGATACTACTGTTGGAGCTGGGAACACAAGCATTTAGTTAGATATTACTGTTGGAGCTGGGAACACAAGCATTTAGTTAGATATTACTGTTGGAGCTAGGAACACAAGCATTTAGTTAGATATTACTGTTGGAGCTGGGAACACAAGCATTTAGTTAGATATTACTGTTGGAGCTGGGAACACAAGCATTTAGTTAGATATTACTGCACTGTTGGAGCTGGGAACACAAGCATTTAGTTAGATATTACTGCACTGTTGGAGCTAGAACACAAGCATTTAGTTAGATATTACTGCACTGTTGGAGCTGGGAACACAAGCATTTAGTTAGATATTACTGCACTGTTGGAGCTGGGAACACAAGCATTTAGTTAGATACTACTGTTGGAGCTGGGAACACAAGCATTTAGTTAGATATTACTGTTGGAGCTGGGAACACAAGCATTTAGTTAGATATTACTGTTGGAGCTGGGAACACAAGCATTTAGTTAGATACTACTGCTGGGAACACAAGCATTTAGTTAGCTGTTGGAGCTGGGAACACAAGCATTTAGTTAGATACTACTGTTGGAGCTGGGAACACAAGCATTTAGTTAGATACTACTGTTGGAGCTGGGAACACAAGCATTTAGTTAGATACTACTGTTGGAGCTGGGAACACAAGCATTTAGTTAGATATTACTGTTGGAGCTGGGAACACAAGCATTTAGTTAGATATTACTGTTGGAGCTGGGAACACAAGCATTTAGTTAGATACTACTGTACTGTTGGAGCTGGGAACACAAGCATTTAGTTAGATACTACTGTTGGAGCTGGGAACACAAGCATTTAGTTAGATACTACTGCACTGTTGGAGCTAGGAACACAAGCATTTAGTTAGATACTACTGCACTGTTGGAGCTGGGAACACAAGCATTTAGTTAGATACTACTGCACTGTTGGAGCTAGGAACACAAGCATTTAGTTAGATACTACTGCACTGTTGGAGCTAGGAACACAAGCATTTAGTTAGATACTACTGCACTGTTGGAGCTAGGAACACAAGCATTTAGTTAGATACTACTGTTGGAGCTAGGAACACAAGCATTTAGTTAGATATTGCTGTTGGAGCTGGGAACACAAGCATTTAGTTAGATATTACTGCACTGTTGGAGCTGGGAACAAAAGCATTTAGTTAGATATTACTGCACTGCTAGGAACACAAGCATTTAGTTAGATATTACTGCACTGTTGGAGCTGGGAACACAAGCATTTAGTTAGATATTACTGCACTGTTGGAGCTGGGAACACAAGCATTTAGTTAGATATTACTGCACTGTTGGAGCTGGGAACACAAGCATTTAGTTAGATATTACTGCTGGGAACACAAGCATTTAGTTAGATATTACTGCACTGTTGGAGCTAGGAACACAAGCATTTAGTTAGATATTACTGCACTGTTGGAGCTGGGAACACAAGCATTTAGTTAGATACTACTGTTGGAGCTGGGAACACAAGCATTTAGTTAGATATTACTGTTTAGTTAGATATTACTGCTGGGAACACAAGCATTTAGTTAGATATTACTGTTGGAGCTGGGAACACAAGCATTTAGTTAGATACTACTGTTGGAGCTGGGAACACAAGCATTTAGTTAGATACTACTGTTGGAGCTGGGAACACAAGCATTTAGTTAGATATTACTGTTGGAGCTGGGAACACAAGCATTTAGTTAGATATTACTGTTGGAGCTGGGAACACAAGCATTTAGTTAGATATTACTGTTGGAGCTGGAACACTGCATTTAGTTAGATACTACTGGGAACACAAGCTTTAGTTAGAACACAAGCATTTAGTTAGATACTACTGCACTGTTGGAGCTGGGAACACAAGCATTTAGTTAGTTACTGATACTACTGCATTTAGTTAGATACTACTGCACTGTTGGAGCTAGGAACACAAGCATTTAGTTAGATACTACTGTTGGAGCTGGGAACACAAGCATTTAGTTAGATACTACTGCACTGTTGGAGCTAGGAACACAAGCATTTAGTTAGATATTACTGTTGGAGCTGGGAACACAAGCATTTAGTTAGATACTACTGCACTGTTGGAGCTAGGAACACAAGCATTTAGTTAGATACTACTGCACTGTTGGAGCTGGGAACACAAGCATTTAGTTAGATACTACTGCACTGTTGGAGCTAGGAACACAAGCATTTAGTTAGATACTACTGCACTGTTGGAGCTAGGAACACAAGCATTTAGTTAGATACTACTGCACTGTTGGAGCTAGGAACACAAGCATTTAGTTTAGTTAGATACTACTGTTGGAGCTGGGAACACAAGCATTTAGTTAGATATTACTGTTGGAGCTAGGAACACAAGCATTTAGTTAGATATTACTGTTGGAGCTAGGAACACAAGCATTTAGTTAGATATTACTGTTGGAGCTGGGAACACAAGCATTTAGTTAGATATTACTGTTGGAGCTGGGAACACAAGCATTTAGTTAGATATTACTGTTGGAGCTGGGAACACAAGCATTTAGTTAGATATTACTGTTGGAGCTAGGAACACAAGCATTTAATTAGATACTACTGCACTGTTGGAGCTAGGAACACAAGCATTTAGTTAGATACTACTGCACTGTTGGAGCTGGGAACACAAGCATTTAGTTAGATATTACTGTTGGAGCTGGAACACAAGCATTTAGTTAGATATTACTGTTGGAGCTGGGAACACAAGCATTTAGTTAGATACTACTGCACTGTTGGAGCTAGGAACACAAGCATTTAGTTAGATACTACTGCACTGTTGGAGCTGGGAACACAAGCATTTAGTTAGATATTACTGTTGGAGCTGGGAACACAAGCATTTAGTTAGATATTACTGTTGGAGCTGGGAACACAAGCATTTAGTTAGATATTACTGTTGGAGCTGGGAACACAAGCATTTAGTTAGATATTACTGTTGGAGCTATATTTAGTTAGATATTACTGTTGGAGCTGGGAACACAAGCATTTAGTTAGATATTACTGTTGGAGCTGGGAACACAAGCATTTAGTTAGATATTACTGTTGGAGCTGGGAACACAAGCATTTAGTTAGATACTGTTGGAGCTGGGAACACAAGCATTTAGTTAGATATTACTGTTGGAGCTGGGAACACAAGCATTTAGTTAGATATTACTGTTGGAGCTAGGGAACACAAGCATTTAGTTAGATATTGCACTGTTGGAGCTGGGAACACAAGCATTTAGTTAGATATTACTGTTGGAGCTGGGAACACAAGCATTTAGTTAGATACTGGAACACAAGCATTTAGTGTTGGAGCTAGGAACACAAGCATTTAGTTAGATACTACTGCACTGTTGGAGCTAGGAACACAAGCATTTAGTTAGATACTACTGTTGGAGCTGGGAACACAAGCATTTAGTTAGATACTACTGCACTGTTGGAGCTAGGAACACAAGCATTTAGTTAGATACTGTTGGACTGCACTGTTGGAGCTGGGAACACAAGCATTTAGTTAGATATTACTGTTGGAGCTGGGAACACAAGCATTTAGTTAGATATTACTGTTGGAGCTGGGAACACAAGCATTTAGTTAGATATTACTGTTGGAGCTGGGAACACAAGCATTTAGTTAGATATTACTGTTGGAGCTGGGAACACAAGCATTTAGTTAGATATTACTGTTGGAGCTAGGAACACAAGCATTTAGTTAGATATTACTGCACTGTTGGAGCTGGGAACACAAGCATTTAGTTAGATATTACTGCACTGTTGGAGCTAGAAACACACGCATTTAGTTAGATATTACTGTTGGAGCTGGGAACACAAGCATTTAGTTAGATATTACTGTTGGAGCTAGGAACACAAGCATTTAGTTAGATATTACTGCACTGCTAGGAACACAAGCATTTAGTTAGATATTACTGTTGGAGCTGGGAACACAAGCATTTAGTTAGATATTACTGTTGGAGCTAGGAACACAAGCATTTAGTTAGATACTACTGCACTGTTGGAGCTGGGAACACAAGCATTTAGTTAGATATTACTGTTGGAGCTAGGAACACAAGCATTTAGTTAGATACTACTGCACTGTTGGAGCTAGGAACACAAGCATTTAGTTAGATACTACTGTTGGAGCTGGGAACACAAGCATTTAGTTAGATACTACTGCACTGTTGGAGCTAGGAACACAAGCATTTAGTTAGATATTACTGTTGGAGCTGGGAACACAAGCATTTAGTTAGATACTACTGCACTGTTGGAGCTAGGAACACAAGCATTTAGTTAGATACTACTGCACTGTTGGAGCTAGGAACACAAGCATTTAGTTAGATACTACTGCACTGTTGGAGCTAGGAACACAAGCATTTAGTTAGATATTACTGCACTGTTGGAGCTAGGAACACAAGCATTTAGTTAGATACTACTGTTGGAGCTGGGAACACAAGCATTTAGTTAGATACTACTGCACTGTTGGAGCTAGGAACACAAGCATTTAGTTAGATACTACTGCACTGTTGGAGCTAGGAACACAAGCATTTAGTTAGATACTACTGTTGGAGCTAGAAACACAAGCATTTAGTTAGATATTACTGTTGGAGCTGGGAACACAAGCATTTAGTTAGATATTACTGTTGGAGCTGGGAACACAAGCATTTAGTTAGATATTACTGTTGGAGCTAGGAACACAAGCATTTAGTTAGATATTACTGTTGGAGCTAGGAACACAAGCATTTAGTTAGATATTACTGTTGGAGCTAGGAACACAAGCATTTAGTTAGATATTACTGTTGGAGCTAGGAACACAAACACAAGCATTTAGTTAGATATTACTGTTGGAGCTAGGAACACAAGCATTTAGTTAGATACTACTGCACTGTTGGAGCTGGAACACAAGCATTTAGTTAGATATTACTGTTGGAGCTGGGAACACAAGCATTTAGTTAGATATTACTGTTGGAGCTAGGAACACAAGCATTTAGTTAGATACTACTGCACTGTTGGAGCTAGGAACACAAGCATTTAGTTAGATATTACTACTGCACTGTTTAGTTAGCTACTGTTGGAGCTGGGAACACAAGCATTTAGTTAGATACTACTGTTGGAGCTAGGAACACAAGCATTTAGTTAGATACTACTGTTGGAGCTAGGAACACAAGCATTTAGTTAGATACTACTGCACTGTTGGAGCTAGGAACACAAGCATTTAGTTAGATACTACTGCACTGTTGGAGCTAGGAACACAAGCATTTAGTTAGATATTACTGCACTGTTGGAGCTAGGAACACAAGCATTTAGTTAGATACTACTGTTGGAGCTGGGAACACAAGCATTTAGTTAGATACTACTGTTGGAGCTAGGAACACAAGCATTTAGTTAGATACTACTGTTGGAGCTAGGAACACAAGCATTTAGTTAGATACTACTGCACTGTTGGAGCTAGGAACACAAGCATTTAGTTAGATACTACTGTTGGAGCTGGGAACACAAGCATTTAGTTAGATATTACTGTTGGAGCTGGGAACACAAGCATTTAGTTAGATACTACTGCACTGTTGGAGCTAGGAACACAAGCATGTAGTTAGATACTACTGTTGGAGCTGGGAACACAAGCATTTAGTTAGATATTACTGCACTGTTGGAGCTAGGAACACAAGCATTTAGTTAGATACTACTGTTGGAGCTAGGAACACAAGCATTTAGTTAGATACTACTGCACTGTTGGAGCTAGGAACACAAGCATTTAGTTAGATAATACTGTACTGTTGGAGCTAGGAACACAAGCATTTAGTTAGATACTACTGTTGGAGCTAGGAACACAAGCATTTAGTTAGATACTACTGTTGGAGCTAGGAACACAAGCATTTAGTTAGATACTACTGCACTGTTGGAGCTAGGAACACAAGCATTTAGTTAGATACTACTGTTGGAGCTAGGAACACAAGCATTTAGTTAGATACTAGCTGTTGGAGCTTAGGAACACAAGCATTTAGTTAGATACTACTGCACTGTTGGAGCTAGGAACACAAGCATGTAGTTAGATACTACTGTTGGAGCTGGGAACACAAGCATTTAGTTAGATATTACTGTTGGAGCTGGGAACACAAGCATTTATTTGGATATTACTGTTGGAGCTGGGAACACAAGCATTTAGTTCGATACTACTGCACTGTTGGAGCTAGGAACACAAGCATTTAGTTAGATATTACTGTTGGAGCTGGGAACACAAGCATTTAGTTAGATACTACTGTACTGTTGGAGCTAGGAACACAAGCATTTAGTTAGATATTACTGTTGGAGCTGGGAACACAAGCATTTAGTTAGATACTACTGCACTGTTGGAGCTAGAAACACAAGCATTTAGTTAGATACTACTGCACTGTTGGAGCTAGAAACACAAGCATTTAGTTAGATATTACTGCACTGCTAGGAACACAAGCATTTAGTTAGATATTACTGTTGGAGCTGGGAACACAAGCATTTAGTTAGATACTACTGCACTGTTGGAGCTAGGAACACAAGCATTTAGTTAGATATTACTGTTGGAGCTGGGAACACAAGCATTTAGTTAGATATTACTGCACTGTTGGAGCTAGAAACACAAGCATTTAGTTAGATACTACTGCACTGTTGGAGCTAGGAACACAAGCATTTAGTTAGATATTACTGCACTGCTAGGAACACAAGCATTTAGTTAGATATTACTGTTGGAGCTAGGAACACAAGCATTTAGTTAGATACTACTGCACTGTTGGAGCTAGAAACACAAGCATTTAGTTAGATACTACTGCACTGTTGGAGCTGGGAACACAAGCATTTAGTTAGATACTACTGCACTGTTGGAGCTAGGAACACAAGCATTTAGTTAGATACTACTGCACTGTTGGAGCTAGGAACACAAGCATTTAGTTAGATACTACTGCACTGTTGGAGCTAGGAACACAAGCATTTAGTTAGATACTACTGCACTGCTGGAGCTAGGAACACAAGCATTTAGTTAGATACTACTGCACTGTTGGAGCTGGGAACACAAGCATTTAGTTAGATACTACTGCACTGTTGGAGCTGGGAACACAAGCATTTAGTTAGATATTACTGTTGGAGCTAGGAACACAAGCATTTAGTTAGATACTACTGTTGGAGCTGGGAAAACAAGCATTTAGTTAGATCTTACTGTTGGAGCTAGGAACACAAGCATTTAGTTAGATACTACTGCACTGTTGGAGCTAGGAACACCAGCATTTAGTTAGATACTACTGTTGGAGCTGGGAACACAAGCATTTAGTTAGATACTACTGCACTGTTGGAGCTGGGAACACAAGCATTTAGTTAGATTCTACTGCACTGTTGGAGCTAGGAACACAAGCATTTAGTTAGATATTACTGCACTGTTGGAGCTGGGAACACAAGCATTTCACTACACCCCCAATAACATATCTTAAATATGGACCAATAACATCTGATAAATACGGACCAATAACATCTGTTAAATATGGACCAATAAGATTTGTCTTCTCGCCACAAGGTGGTGCTGTAACTCCCCGTCAGTGTCGGAATGTTATGACGCTTCTATTTAGTGAACGTGTTCATTCTAGAAAGATACCAGGCCATTTGATTAAGGGAACTGCTGCAGAGCTTAATATGCTGTTCAATGATCAAATATCACCTGACTTAAGTTCAGTATTCCATCCATTTGAAGAGTAGTATATTTTAATGCTTGCCTTCAGCAGTTAATTAATTGTGTGTGTGTGTGTGTGTGTAGGGTGGTGTGGTGGAGACCGTGGACAGTGCCGAAGCTCAGGTCCAGCCGCCGGCCCTCAAGAGACAAGCTCAGGACAAGACAGAGGAACACCCCAAGAGAACGTGTCTGTAGCATGTCACACATTGTGCTCTGTCCCGTTGTGTTGGGAACAGTAATTACTTCACTTTGTCTTTAAGTGTTTGAGATTTTCCCTTTTTATATAGTTATGTACAGACTAAGGCTGGGATTCATTCATAGCAATGTTTAGGCAGTGTCTTTTATTTAGTATTCAGCTCACACACTTGTTATTCTGAGGAGTGAAAGCATGCCTGTTGAGAGGGGTCGACCTGCTAGTAGTTGTCGGTTTTAATACAGTACCCAGGTCCAATATGGGACTTAATTTGACTGTTGGAAATAATGTCATGCTGCTTACTCCAATTAGATTCTTCTTTTCTTATTAAAATATGTTTTGAAGCTAACTGAGTTGAACATTTTATTGATATATTTAACATTGGAATGTGTAATCATATAAAACAAAGACCAGTCATCTCTACTCGTATAAAACCATTTTTATTCAACCATAACTTTTAACAGGTATTTAATTCAATTAAAAACGTTTTTAGCAACAATAGAAGGTATGTACATCCAAAGGAACAAGTCAGTTTGTAACAAACTACAGGTTATATTTTATATGTATTGTGCTAAAACAAAGGGGAAATGTTTTTTTTTAGAAGGGTTGGTTATTTAGCAACAAAACGGATGTGTGTGTAACTATGGGGCAAAACTGACAGGGTTGGCTTAGACTGACACGTGTGGAACTATGGGGCAAAACTGACAGGGTTGGCTTAGACTGACACGTGAACTATTTCATCTCCAATGTTTATTGAACACATACATGTGTAGAATGAGTACTTGTTTCAAATATATTGTGACAGTTGTTAGATAGCGAATTTTAGCATTAACTTGAGGTCAGTTCTAACAAGACAAAACTAGTTGAAATGAGCCACATGGCAGCTTCATCTGACCAACGACATTCAGCTTCTTGTCATCTGACCTAGATGCCTCTCAGACAAACGACATTCAGCTTCTTGTCATCTGACCTAGATGCCTCTCTATCAGACTATCAGTTGAATAATGTACTGTTATACACTTGTGTCCTGTACTGTTATACACCTGTTGTGTCCTGTACTGTAAGGCCTTCTGCATCATTTTCATGACTTCAGGCAACCTGTCCATAGGAACAATAACAAACTAGTTCAGAGGTAGTTACATTGTATTTACATCATCACCTGGTCTCTGTTCAGCAGGGTGGAACGTTACAAAACACCATACTTAGAAATATATATGGTGTAGAACAGAACAGACAGGACGTCATGAATGGTTTTCCATCTGCAGCCTCGCTGAACAGACCCCAGCTAGTCTACTGTACATCAGAACCTCTAGATAATCCCTGTCCCCTCGCTGAACAGACCCCAGCTAGTCTACTGTACATCAGAACCTCTAGATAATCCCTGTCCCAGAACCTCTAGATAATCTGAACAGACCCCAGCTAGTCTACTGTACATCAGAACCTCTAGATAATCCCTGTCCCCTCGCTGAACAGACCCCAGCTAGCTAGTCTACTGTACACCAGAACCTCTAGATAATCCCTGTCCCCTCGCTGAACAGACCCCAGCTAGCTAGTCTACTGTACACCAGAACCTCTAGATAATCCCTGTCCCCTCGCTGAACAGACCCCAGCTAGCTAGTCTACTGTACACCAGAACCTCTAGATAATCCCTGCCCCCTCGCTGAACAGACCCCAGCTAGCTAGTCTACTGTACACCAGAACCTCTAGATAATCCCTGTCCCCTCGCTGAACAGACCCCAGCTAGCTAGTCTACTGTACATCAGAACCTCTAGTTAATCCCTGTCCCCTCGCTGAACAGACCCCAGCTAGCTAGTCTACTGTACACCAGAACCTCCCTGAGATAATCCCTGTCCCTCCTTGCTGAACAGACCCCAGCTCTACTGCTACCTCGTAATCCCTACTGTACAGACCAGAACCTCTAGTTAATCCCTGTCCCCTCGCTGAACAGACCCCAGCTAGCTAGTCTACTGTACACCAGAACCTCTAGTTAATCCCTGTCCCCTGTCCCCTATACATCACTACTCATCTGAAAGGATTAGATAAATGTAAACTATATGGCCAGAAAGTCCACCTACATCAAATGGCTCTACATTGCTTAAACCCAATAGTTTGACATCTGAATGAAGGGCCCTGAGCATTGGTGAGGGGAGAAGTGTCCAGGGGTCTATTTTGGATTGGGCGCTACTCTACAGTCTGTGAAGGGACCCAGGCTACCTATCATTCATTCAGCCATACATCTGCTGGTAATATGGCTGGAATTCAATCAAATCAACAGGGTTGACAGTGAACATCTCACGAACATCTGGGACATTTCATTTGAATGAATCGTAGTCTATTTGTTGGAATATTTATATAATATCCTCTACTACCCTTTGTGACTAGTGATGGCAGTAGGACACATAGTAGTGTGTACTTATTGACTATTAAGGACACTAAGGCTGGGATTCATTCAAATCTGTCATAGCAATGTTTAGGCTGTGTCTTATTTGACAATATTCAGAAAAGTGAAAACATACCTGTGTGGAGGGGGAGGGAGGGGGTCACCCTGCTAGTAGTTGTAGGTTTTATACAGTACCCAAGACCAGTCTGGTCACCCTGCTAGTAGTTGTAGGTTTTATACAGTACCCAAGACCAGTCTGGTCACCCTGCTAGTAGTTGTAGGTTTTATACAGTACCCAAGACCAGTCTGGTCACCCTGCTAGTAGTTGTAGGTTTTATACAGTACCCAAGACCAGTCTGGTCACCCTGCTAGTAGTTGTAGGTTTTATACAGTACCCAAGACCAGTCTGGTCACCCTGCTAGTAGTTGTAGGTTTTATACAGTACCCAAGACCAGTCTGGTCACCCTGCTAGTAGTTGTAGGTTTTATACAGTACCCAAGACCAGTCTGGTCACCCTGCTAGTAGTTGTAGGTTTTATACAGTACCCAAGACCAGTCTGGTCACCCTGCTAGTAGTTGTAGGTTTTATACAGTACCCAAGACCAGTCTGGTCACCCTGCTAGTAGTTGTAGGTTTTATACAGTACCCAAGACCAGTCTGGTCACCCTGCTAGTAGTTGTTGGTTTTATACAGTACCCAAGACCAGTCTGGTCACCCTGCTAGTAGTTGTTGGTTTTATACAGTACCCAAGACCAGTCTGGTCACCCTGCTAGTAGTTGTAGGCTTTATACAGGAGGGAAGGAGGGCAGGAAGGAGAGAGGAGGGCGGGAAGGAGAGAGAGGGATGGAGAGAGAGGGAGGGAAGGAGGGAGGAGAGAGAGGGAGGGGAGGAGGGAGAGAGGAGGAGAGAGAGGAGGGAGGGAGAGAGGAGGGAGGGAAGGAAGGAGAGAGGAGGGAGGGAAGGAGAGGGAAGGAGAGAGGGATGGAAGGAGAGAGAGGGATGGAAGGAGGGAGGGAGGGAAGGAGAGAGAGAGAGGGATGGAAGGAGAGGGGAGGGAAGGAGAGGATAGGGAAGGAGAGAGGGATGGAAGGAGAGAGAGAGGGATGGAAGGAGAGAGGAGGGATGGAAGGAGAGAGGAGGGATGGAAGGAGAGAGGAGGGAGGGAAGGAGAGGAAGGAAGGAGAGAGGAGGGAGGGAAGGAGAGAGGAGGGAGGGAAGGAGAGAGGGCGGGAAGGAGAGAGGAGGGAGGGAAGCAGAGGGATGGAAGGAGAGAGGAGGGAGGGGGGAGGAGGGAGGGAAGGAGAGAGGAGGGAGGGGAGGAGGGCAGGAAGGAGAGAGGAGGGCGGGAAGGAGAGAGGGGATGGAGAGAGGGGAGGGAAGGAGGGAGGAGAGAGAGGGAGGGAAGGAGAGAGAGAGAGGGGAGGGAAGGAGGGAGGGAAGGAGAGAGGAGGGTGGGAAGAAGCGAGAGGGATGGAGAGAGAGAGGGAGGGAAGGAGGCAGGAGAGATAGGGAGGGCAGGAGAGATAGGGAGGGAAGGAGAGAGAGGGGAGGGAAGGAGAGAGAGGGAGGGAGGGAAGGAGGGAGAGAGGAGGGAGGGCGGGGAGGAGAGAGAGGGAGGGAGGAGAGAGAGAGAGGGAAGGAGAGAGAGAGGGAGGGAAGGAGAGAGAGGGGAGGGAAGGAGAGAGAGGGAGGGAAGGAGAGAGAGGGAGAGAGGAGGGAGGGAAGGAGAGAGGGCGGGGAGGAGAGAGAGGGAGGGAAGGAGAGAGGAGGGAGGGAAGGAGAGAGAGGGAGGGAAGGAGAGAGAGGGATGGAAGGAGAGAGAGGGAGGGAAGGAGAGAGAGGGATGGAAGGAGGGAGGGAAGGAGAGAGAGAGGGGATGGAAGGAGAGGGGAGGGAAGGAGAGGAGGGAAGGAAGGATGGAAGGAGAGGATGGGGATGGAGGAGAGAGGAGGGATGGAAGGAGAGAGGAGGGATGGAAGGAGAGAGGAGGGATGGAAGGAGAGAGGAGGGAGGGAAGGAGGGAAGGAAGGAGGGAAGGAGAGGAAGGAGGAGAGAGGAGGGAGGGAAGGAGAGAGGAGGGGAGGGAAGGAGAGAGGGCGGGAAGGAGAGAGGAGGGAGGGAAGCAGAGGGAGGGAAGGAGAGAGGAGGGAGGGGAGGAGGGCAGGAAGGAGAGAGGAGGGCGGGAAGGAGAGAGAGGGATGGAGAGAGAGGGAGGGAGGAGAGAGAGGGAGGGAAGGAGGGAGGGAAGGAGAGAGGAGGGTGGGAAGAAGCGAGAGGGATGGAGAGAGAGAGGGAGGGAAGGAGGCAGGAGAGATAGGGAGGGAAGGAGAGAGAGGAGGGAAGGAGGAGGGAAGGAGAGAGAGGGAGGGAAGGAGAGAGGGGGGGAGGAGAGAGAGGGAGGGAAGGAGAGAGGAGGGAGGGAAGGAGAGAGAGAGAGGGAAGGAGAGAGAGGGAGGGAAGGAGAGAGAGAGGGAGGGAAGGAGAGAGAGGGAGGGAAGGAGAGAGAGAGGGAGGGAAGGAGAGAGAGGGAGGGAAGGAGAGAGAGGGGAGGGAAGGAGAGAGAGGGAGGGGAGGAGAGAGAGGGGGAGGGAAGGAGAGAGGAGGGAGGGAAGGAGAGAGGGAGGGAAGGAGAGAGAGGGATGGAGAGAGAGAGAGAGGGAGGGAAGGAGAGGGAGGAGGGAGGGAGGGATGGAGAGAGAGAGGGAGGGAAGGAGAGAGGAGGGAGGGAAGGAGAGAGGAGGGAGGGAGGGAAGGAGAGAGGAGGGAGGGAGGGAAGGAGAGAGGAGGGAGGGAGGGAAGGAGAGAGGGAGGGAGGGAAGGAGAGAGGAGGGAGGGAAGGAGAGAGAGGGAGGGAAGGAGAGAGAGAGAGAGGGAGGGAAGGAGAGAGAGAGAGGGAGGGAAGGAGAGAGAGAGGGAGAGAGGGAGGGAAGGAGAGAGAGAGAGAGAGAGGGAGGGAAGGAGAGAGAGAGAGGGAGGGAAGGAGAGAGGAGGGAGGCAGTAGGGAATGTGTTGGTTTATAATGTCTCGTAGGGTCCCAGCCAGCGGTGCTTGACGACTGAGATTGTGTCCCATTGTAGTTTAGTGATTCATACCTTACCACTCTACCTCCATATCTCTTTCCCTCTCTCTTTCCCTCTCCCTCTTTCTTTCCCTCTCCATATCTCTTTCCATCTCTCTTTCTCTCAGGCTGGGGGAAGGTGTCTGACACGGGATCAGAGGAACCGAGGAGGAGGAAGAAGAGCAGTGGGATAATCTGATTGGATCCATCCGGGGTTGGAGGGCGGGGCTTCCACCGTAGAGGGCGTCAGCCTCGGCGAGTGACACCTGCGTCGACAAATCAGAACACAAGCTCTTCTCTGTGTCCACAGAGACCAGCGAGTCTTCAAGCGTGCAGTCCCGGTATAACTGGGGGCGTGCCTTGGGATGTGGCCAGAACAAGAAGTGGGTGTGGTCTCGGGTGAATAGGAGGAAGAGGAGTGGGTTGAGGCAGGAGGGGAGGGGTTGTAGAAGGAGCAGAATAGACTTCAGCACCTCCTCCCCCAGAGAAAGCAGCCCCAGCAGGGAGCAGAGAGACAGGAAGGCCACTGGGATGTAGAGGAGACCGTTGATGAAGATCAACCAGGTGATGTGTTTAATCATGCTGTAGTCCCACAGCCCCTCGCACTCTCCTCTCAGCAGCTCCCAGTACAGACGGATGTAGGAGACTGTCACTATCAGCAGACACAGTGTATTCATCATGATCAGAGAGAGAGGGAAGCCTAGAGAGGAGGGTGGATGGGAGGAGGGGGGATGCAAGGGGAGGGCAGGCAGAGAGGGGTGGAACCGTACTCCCCACATTGACCAGAGGGAGGGATGCCAGGGTGAGAGAGACGGTGAGGCAGAAGAATGCGCACGTACGGACGCTCCCGTGTGAGGGCGCCTTTCCGTAGGCCCGTGCGCACGTCATGCCACACTGCACGGCTGCCAGGGTCAACAGCAGCACGCTTGCCTCGGACGCAAACACCCACACCCACCCCGTCACCTGGCAACCGGG
The DNA here is from genome assembly GCF_018296145.1 of Oncorhynchus tshawytscha. Lineage (NCBI taxonomy): Eukaryota > Metazoa > Chordata > Actinopteri > Salmoniformes > Salmonidae > Oncorhynchus > Oncorhynchus tshawytscha. The sequence continues at coordinate 88,130,418 of NC_056444.1, forward strand.
ACCCGACTCCCAGCGGGCGCCGTGGCGTCCAAATTCTCCCAGCGTGAGGGCGTCCACGAGGGCGAGCGTGCATGTGCATACGCCAGTGAGGAGGTTGGCAGCGGCCATGCAGGCGGTGGTGAACCGCAGCGGGGAGATAGCCCGCCGAACCGAAGAGCGACAGCAGCAAGAGAGAGTTCCCAAGTAGAGACACGATGGAGACGCACCACAGACCCACACGGACCAACCAGCTGCCTAGCAGGGAGTCACATGGCCGGAACGGACCTAGGCGGGCGAGACAGACATACTTTTAACAATATACAGTGCATTAGGAAAGTATTCAGACCTCTTGACTTTTTCCACATTTAGGTTACAGTCTTATTCAAAAAAAAATGTCAATAGTTTTTCCCCTCATCAATCTACACACAATACCCCATAATGACATCACAATACCCCATAATGACATCACAATACCCCATAATGACATCACAATACCCCATAATGACATCACAATACCTCATAAGGACATCACAATACCCCATAATGACATCACAATACCCCATAAGGACATCACAATACCTCATAAGGACATCACAATACCCCGTAATGACAAAACCAAAACAGGTTTTTAGAAATGATATGTATTTCAAATAAAGAACTAAAATGTCACATTTCCATAAGTATTCAGACTCTTTACTCAGTACTTTGTTGAAGCACCTTTAGCAGTGACTACAGCCTGGAGTCTTCTAGGGTCTGCAAGGATATAAAGATAAATACACAACGCAGAGGACTACAAGTCAATAGAGTCCCAACGATCAATGGAAAGTGTTTTTTTTCTGGAAAAGGGAATTAATGAGCCATGGATCAGAGACATGGGAGGAATTTGTCTTCTGAAATAGGTTACTTGTTATTTGGCCATTGGCCCAGTTTTATTGCAAGGAATTCTAATTGGTCAACCACAGGCTAGGGCTGGGTTTAAAACTAGATCCTGTCACTTTGTTCTGTGGAGAGAATAACTGGAGAGAGAATTACTGGAGTGAATCACTGGAGAGAGAATTACTGGAGTGAATCACTGGAGAGAGAATTACTGGAGAGATAATCACAGGAGAGATAATCACAGGAGAGAGAATCACAGGAGAGAGAATCACTGGAGAGAGAATCACTGGAGAGAATAATCACAGGAGAGATAATCACAGGAGAGAGAATCACAGGAGAGAGAATCACTGGAGAGTGAATCACTGGAGAGAGAATCACTGGAGAGAGAATTACTGGAGAGATAATCACAGGAGAGATAATCACAGGAGAGATAATCACAGGAGAGAGAATCACAGGAGAGAGAATCACTGGAGAGAGAATCACTGGAGAGAGAATCACTGGAGAGATAATCACAGGAGAGAGAATCACAGGAGAGAGAATCACAGGAGAGAGAATCACAGGAGAGAATCCCTAGAGAGAATCACAGGAGAGAATAACTGGAGAGAGAATCACAGGAGAGAATCCCTAGAGAGAATCACAGGAGAGAATAACTGGAGAGAGAATCACAGGAGAGAATCCCTAGAGAGAATCACAGGAGAGAGAATCACTGAGGAGAGAATCACTGGAGAGAATCACTGGAGAGAGAATCACTGGAGAGAATCACTGAGGAGAGAATCCCTGGAGAGAATCACTGAGGAGAGAATCACTGGAGAGAGAATCACTGAGGAGAGAATCACTGAGGAGAGAATCACTGGAGAGAATCACTGGAGAGAGAATCACTGAGGAGAGAATCCCTGGAGAGAGAATCACTGAGGAGAGAATCACTGGAGAGAGAATCACTGAGGAGAGAATCACTGGAGAGAGAATCACTGAGGAGAGAATCACTGAGGAGAGAGAATCACTGGACAGAGAATCACTAGAGAGAGAATCACTGAGGACAGGGGAGCATGAACATCTACCTCCAAGCATGATTTGTTCTCTTTGAATTAACCTATTTTCCTCCCCCTGATTTGCTTTGGGGTCTGTGTTATTAAAGAACAACATCAACTGCTAACAGGTATGATGCTACAAGCCTGGTATACCTGTATTTGGGAAATTTCTCCCAGGTGTATTAAACAGAGGTGTGTGTCCCTGGTACAGGTGTATTAAACAGTGGTGTGTGTACCTGGTACAGGTGTATTAAACAGAGGTGTGTGTACCTGGTACAGGTGTATTAAACAGTGGTGTGTGTACCTGATACAGGAGTATTAAACAGTGGTGTGTCTACCTGGTACAGGTGTATTAGGTGTGTGTAATCTGATACAGGTCATTGAGGTGTGTGTATCACTACAGGTGTATTAAACAGTGGTGTGTGTAATCTGATACAGGAGTATTAAACAGTGGTGTGTCTACCTGGTACAGGTGTATTAGGTGTGTGTACCTGGTACAGGTGTATTAGGTGTGTGTACCTGATACAGGTGTATTAAACAGTGGTGTGTGTACCTGATACAGGAGTATTAAACAGTGGTGTGTCTACCTGGTACAGGTGTATTAGGTGTGTGTACCTGATACAGGTGTATTAGGTGTGTGTACCTGGTACAGGTGTATTAAACAGTGGTGTGTGTACCTGGTACAGGTGTATTAAACAGAGGTGTGTGTACCTGGTACAGGTGTATTAAACAGTGGTGTGTGTACCTGATACAGGAGTATTAAACAGTGGTGTGTCTACCTGGTACAGGTTGGATTAGGTGTGTGTACCTGATACAGGTGTATTAAACAGTGGTGTGTGCCACCTGGTACAGGTGTATTAAACAGTGGTGTGCTGTACCTGATACAGGTGTTCCTGATTAAACAGAGGTGTTCACCTGGTACAGGTGTGCTCCATTAAACAGTGGTGTGTGTACCTGGTACAGGTGTATTAAACAGTGGTGTGTGTACCTGATACAGGTGTATTAAACAGTGGTGTGTGTACCTGATACAGGTGTATTAAACAGTGGTGTGTGTACCTGGTACAGGATTATTAAACAGTGGTGTGTGTACCTGGTACAGGAGTATTAAACAGTGGTGTGTCTACCTGGTACAGGTGTATTAGGTGTGTGTCCTGGTACAGGCTGTGTTAAACAGTGGTGTGTGGCTTCCACTGGTACAGGTGTATTAAACAGTGGTGTGTGTGTACCTGGTACAGGTGTATTTAACAGTGGTGTGTGTACCTGGTACAGGTGTATTAAACAGAGGTGTGTGTACCTGGTACAGGATTATTAAACAGTGGTGTGTGTACCTGGTACAGGTGTATTAAACAGAGGTGTGTGTACCTGGTACAGGTGTATTAAACAGTGGTGTGTGTACCTGGTACAGGTGTATTAAACAGTGGTGTGTGTACCTGGTACAGGTGTATTAAACAGAGGTGTGTGTACCTGGTACAGGATTATTAAACAGTGGTGTGTGTACCTGGTACAGGTGTATTAAACAGAGGTGTGTGTACCTGGTACAGGTGTATTAAACAGTGGTGTGTGTGTACCTGGTACAGGTATATTAAACAGTGGTGTGTGTACCTGGTACAGGAATATTAAACAGTGGTATGTCTACCTTGTACAGGTGTATTAGGTGTGTGTACCTGGTACAGGAGTATTAAACAGAGGTGTGTGTACCTGGTACAGGTGTATTAAACAGAGGTGTGTGTACCTGGTACAGGTGTATTAAACAGAGGTGTGTGTATCTGGTACAGGTGTATTAAACAGAGGTGTGTGTACCTGGTACAGGAGTATTAAACAGTGGTGTGTGTACCTGGTACAGGTGTATTAGGTGTGTGTACCTGGTACAGGAGTATTAAACAGAGGTGTGTGTACCTGGTACAGGATTATTAAACAGTGGTGTGTGTACCTGGTACAGGAGTATTAGATGTGTGTACCTGGTACAGGAGTATTAAACAGAGGTGTGTGTACCTGGTACAGGTGTATTAGGTGTGTGTACCTGGTACAGGAGTATTAAACAGAGGTGTGTGTACCTGGTACAGGAGTATTAAACAGTGGTGTGTGTATCTGGTACAGGTGTATTAAACAGAGGTGTGTACCTGGTACAGGTGTATTAGGAGTGTGTACCTGGTACAGGTGTATTAAACAGTGGTGTGTGTACCTGGTACAGGAGTATTAAACAGTGGTGTGTGTACCTGGTACAGGTATATTAGGTGTGTGTACCTGGTACAGGTGTAAACAGTGGTGTGTGTACCTGGTACAGGTGTATTAGGTGTGTGTACCTGGTACAGGAGTATTAAACAGAGGTGTGTGTACCTGGTACAGGAGTATTAGGTGTGTGTACCTGGTACAGGAGTATTAAACAGTGGTGTGTGTAGCTGGTACAGGTATATTAGGTGTGTGTACCTGGTACAGGTGTATTAGGTGTGTGTACCTGGTACAGGTGTATTAGGTGTGTGTACCTGGTACAGGTGTATTAGGTGTGTACCTGGTACAGGTGTATTATGTGTGTGTACCTGTGACAGGTGTATTAGGTGTGTACCTGGTACAGGTGTATTAGGTGTGTGTACCTGGTACAGGAGTATTAAACAGTGGTGTGTGTACCTGGTACAGGTATATTAGGTGTGTGTACCTGGTACAGGTGTATTAGGTGTGTGTACCTGGTACAGGTGTATTAGGTGTGTACCTGGTACAGGTGTATTAAACAGTGGTGTGTCTACCTGGTACAGGTATATTAGGTGTGTGTACCTGGTACAGGTGTATTAAACAGTGGTGTGTGTACCTGGTACAGGTGTATTAAACAGTGGTGTGTGTACCTGGTACAGGTATATTAGGTGTGTGTACCTGGTACAGGAGTATTAAACAGTGGTGTGTGTACCTGGTACAGGTATATTAGGTGTGTGTACCTGGTACAGGTGTATTAGGTGAGTGTACCTGGTACAGGTGTATTAGGTGTGTACCTGGTACAGGTGTATTAGGTGTGTGTACCTGGTACAGGTATATTAGGTGTGTGTACCTGGTACAGGTGTATTAGGTGTGTGTACCTGGTACAGGTGTATTAAACAGAGGTGTGTGTACCTGGTACAGGTGTATTAGGTGTGTGTACCTGGTACAGGTGTATTAGGTGTGTACCTGGTACAGGTGTATTAGGTGTGTGTACCTGGTACAGGTGTATTAGTGTGTGTGTACCTGGTACAGGTATATTAGGTGTGTGTACCTGGTACAGGTATTATTAGTGTGTGTGTACCTGGTACAGGTGTATTAGGTGTGTGTACCTGGTACAGGTATATTAGGTGTGTGTACCTGGTACAGGTATATTAGGCGTGTGTACCTGGTACATGTGTATTAGGTGTGTGTACCTGGTACAGGTGTATTAGGTGTGTGTACCTGGTACAGGTGTATTAGGTGGTGTCTACCTGGTACAGGTGTATTAGGTGTGTGTATCTGGTACAGGTATAAACAGGTGTGTCTACCTGGTACAGGTATATTAGGTGTGTGTACCTGGTACAGGTGTATTAGGTGTGTGTACCTGGTACAGGTGTATTAGGTGTGTGTACCTGGTACAGGTGTATTAGGTGTGTGTACCTGGTACAGGTATATTAGGTGTGTATACCTGGTACAGGTGTATTAGGTGTGTGTACCTGGTACAGGTATATTAAACAGTGTGTGTGTACCTGGTACAGGTATATTAGGTGTGTGTACCTGGTACAGGTGTATTAGGTGTGTGTACCTGGTACAGGTGTATTAGGTGTGTGTACCTGGTACAGGTATATTAGGTGTGTGTACCTGGTACAGGTGTATTAAACAGAGGCGTGTGTACCTGGTACATGTATATTAGGTGTGTTTACCTGGTACAGGTATATTAGGTGTGTGTACCTGGTACAGGTGTATTAGGTGTGTGTACCTGGTACAGGTATATTAGGTGTGTGTACCTGGTACAGGTATATTAGGTGTGTGTACCTGGTACAGGTGTATTAGGTGTGTGTACCTGGTACAGGTATATTAGGTGTGTGTACCTGGTACAGGTATATTAGGTGTGTGTATCTGGTACAGGTATATTAGGTGTGTGTACCTGGTACAGGTATATTAGGTGTGTGTACCTGGTACAGGTGTATTAGGTGTGTGTACCTGGTACAGGTGTATTAGGTGTGTGTACCTGGTACAGGTGTATTAGGTGTGTGTACCTGGTACAGGTATATTAGGTGTGTATACCTGGTACAGGTGTATTAGGTGTGTGTACCTGGTACAGGTATATTAGGTGTGTGTACCTGGTACAGGTATATTAGGTGTGTGTACCTGGTACAGGTGTATTAGGTGTGTGTACCTGGTACAGGTATATTAGGTGTGTGTACCTGGTACAGGTATATTAGGCGTGTGTACCTGGTACATGTATATTAGGTGTGTGTACCTGGTACAGGTGTATTAGGTGTGTGTACCTGGTACAGGTGTATTAGGTGTGTACCTGGTACAGGTGTATTAGGTGTGTGTACCTGGTACAGGTATATTAGGTGTGTGTACCTGGTACAGGTGTATTAGGTGTGTGTACCTGGTACAGGTATATTAGGTGTGTGTACCTGGTACAGGTGTATTAGGTGTGTGTACCTGGTACAGGTGTATTAGGTGTGTGTACCTGGTACAGGTGTATTAGGTGTGTACCTGGTACAGGTGTATTAGGTGTGTGTACCTGGTACAGGTGTATTAGGTGTGTACCTGGTACAGGTGTATTAGGTGTGTGTACCTGGTACAGGTTTATTAGGTGTGTGTACCTGGTACAGGTGTATTAGGTGTGTACCTGGTACAGGTGTATTAGGTGTGTGTACCTGGTACAGGTGTATTAGGTGTGTGTACCTGGTACAGGTATATTAGGTGTGTGTACCTGGTACAGGTGTATTAGGTGTGTGTACCTGGTACAGGTGTATTAGGTGTGTACCTGGTACATGGTGTATTAGGTGTGTGTACCTGGTACAGGTGTATTAGGTGTGTGTACCTGGTACAGGTGTATTAGGTGTGTGTACCTGGTACAGGTATATTAGGTGTGTGTACCTGGTACAGGTATATTAGGTGTGTGTACCTGGTACAGGTATATTAGGTGTGTGTACCTGGTACAGGTGTATTAGGTGTGTGTACCTGGTACAGGTATATTAGGTGTGTGTACCTGGTACAGGTGTATTAGGTGTGTGTACCTGGTACAGGTGTATTAGGTGTGTGTACCTGGTACAGGTGTATTAGGTGTGTGTACCTGGTACAGGTGTATTAGGTGTGTGTACCTGGTACAGGTGTATTAGGTGTGTGTACCTGGTACAGGTATATTAGGTGTGTGTACCTGGTACAGGTGTATGTGTGTAGGTGTGGTGTGTACCTGGTACAGGTGTATTAGGTGTGTGTACCTGGTACAGGTGTATTAGGTGTGTGTACCTGGTACAGGTGTATTAGGTGTGTGTACCTGGTACAGGTGTTATGTACCTGGTACAGTGTGTACCTGGTACAGGTGTATTAGGTGTGTGTACCTGGTACAGGTGTATTAGGTGTGTGTACCTGGTACAGGTGTATTAGGTGTGTGTACCTGGTACAGGTATATTAGGTGTGTGTACCTGGTACAGGTGTATTAGGTGTGTACCTGGTACAGGTGAGCACTGGATGTTAGTCTGTAGTTTAGATTCCTGTATCTCCATCTGGAGATCCTCCAGGTCTGGGTCATCTGAATAAACAACAGAACTGTCAAGTTAGATAATGGATAAGATAATGGAGTGTCTATAGATACGATAATGACATCTATAGATACGATAATGGAGTACGTATAAGATAATGATGTCTATAGTTATGATAACGGATACGATAATGGAGTATCTATAAGATAATGGTGTCTATAGATACGATAATGAAGTCTATAGATAACATAATGAAGTCTTTAGTTTAGATAATTAAGTCTACAGATAAGATAATGGGGTAAATCAATAAGATAATGAAGTGTGTATATATGGTAATGGGGTATATTTTAGATAATTGGTGTCTATAGATAAGATAATGAAATCTATCGAAAATATAAGCAAGTCTATAGACAACAGAATGAAGTCTATGTATAAGATAATGAAGTCTATGGATAAGATAATGGAGTCTGCAGGTAAGATAATGGAGTCCATAGATAAGATAAAGGGGTATATCAATACAATAATGGAGTCTATATATAATGTAATGAAGTTTATAGCTACGATAATGGACTTTATAGAATAGATACTGAGTCAATGTATAAGATAATGGAGTCTATTTATAAGATAATGTAGTCTATAGATATCATAATGGTGTCTATATACAAGAGAATGGAGTCTATAGATAAGATAATGGAGTCTATATATAAGATAATGGAACTATAGATATGAGAAAGAAGTCTATATATAAGATAATGAAGTCAATAGGTAAGATAATGCATTCTATAGATAAGGTCATGGAGTCTATAGATAAGAGAATGGAGTCTATAGATAAGATAACGGATTCTATAGATAAGGCAATGTAGTCTATAGATAAGAGAAAGAAGTCGATAGATAAGCTAATGGAGTCAACAGATAAGGTAATGGTCTTTAGATAAGGTAATGAAGTCGATAGATAAGGTAATGGTCTATAGATAAGGTAATGTAGTCTAGATTAGAGAAAGAACTCGATAGATAAGATAATGAAATGAATAGATAAGGTAATGGTCTATAGATAAGGTAATGAAGTCTATAAATAAGAGAATGGAGAGTGTGTGCTGCTGTGCCAGGTATCTATGATTAAGTAGGGCTCTGACATGTTAGAAACAGCATCTGTTCCAGACTCACAGACAGAACATTAGCCTGTTACCCTGCCCTGACCCTGAAACCCAGTGTGTGTGTGTGTTCTTACAGTATGTGTGCTGTGTGTGTGTGTGCGTTCTTACAGTGTGTGTACGTGCGCTGTGTGTGTGTGTGTGGTGGTGTGTGTGCGTTCTTACAGTGTGGTGCGCTGTGTGTGTGTGTGTCTTACAGTGTGTGTACGTGCGCTGTGTGTGTGTGTGCTGTGTGTGTGTGTGTGTGTGTGTGCTTCTACAGTGTGTTTGTACTTTTGCTGTGTGTGTGTGCATTCTGTGTGTCTGCGTGCGCTGTGTGTGTGCGCTGTGTGTGTGTGCGTTCTTACAGTATGTTGTGTGTGCGCTGTGTGCATGGGTTCTTACAGAGTGTGTCGGTGTGGATGGGGTATAGGGCTACGGTCCTCTGGTCTAGCTCCTCCTCCTCACTGCTCTGCTCAGTCTCCGGTTGGCTGATGGGCTTATAGCTGTCACATGACCCATAGACACAGCACTGGTACGCATACGGCATCTCTACCACCCTGAGAGAGAGAGAAAGATGGGAAGTGAGAGAGAAAGATGGGAAGTGAGAGAGAGAGATGGGAAGAGAAGATGGATGGGAAGTGAGAGAGAGAGATGGGAAGAGAGAGAGATGGGAAGAGAGAGAAATGAGATGGGAAGAGAGAGATGAAGAGAGAGAGAGATGGGAAGAAGAGAGAGAGATGGGAAGAGAGAGAGAGAGATGGGAAGGAGAGAGAGATGGGAGATAGAGAAGATGGAGAGAGAGGAGAGAGAGAGAGAGATGGAGGAGAGAGAGAGAGATGGATGGAGAGAGAGAGAGAGATGGAGGGAGAGAGAGATGGGAAGAGAGAGAGAGATGAGAAGAGAGAGAAATGGGAAGAGAGGTTATTTTCAGAGTCAGAAACATCTGAGAATTTCTTTGATCAGTAGCATGCTGGTTCTTGTTAGCGTGATGAACCTCCTGCAGGGAGCTCACCATAGTTTAAAGGGAGGGATGGAGGGAGGCATGGAGTGATAGAGGGAGGGATGGAGGGATAGAGGGAGGGATAGAGAGATAGAGGGAGGGATAGAGAGATAGAGGGAGGGATAGAGATAGGGGAGGGATGGAGTGATAGAGGGAGGGATGGAGGGATAGAGGGAGGGATAGAGAGATAGAGGGAGGGATGGAGTGATAGAGGAGGGATGGAGGGATAGAGGGAGGGATAGAGATGAGGAGGGATAGAGTGATAGAGGAGGGATAGAGAGATAGAGGAGGGATGGAGGGATAGAGGGAGGGATAGAGTGATAGAGGAGGGATAGAGGATAGAGGGAGGGATGGAGGGATAGAGGAGGGATAGAGGGAGGGATGGAGGATAGAGGAGGGATAGAGAGATAGAGGGAGGGATGGAGGGATAGAGGGAGGGATAGAGAGATGAGGGAGGGATGGAGGGATAGAGGGAGGGATAGAGAGATAGAGGGAGGATAGAGAGATAGAGGAGGGATGGAGGGATAGAGGGAGGGATAGAGAGATAGAGGGAGGGATGGAGTGATAGAGGGAGGGATGGAGGGATAGAGGGAGGGATAGAGAGATAGAGGGAGGGATAGAGTGATAGAGGGAGGGATAGAGAGATAGAGGGAGGGATGGAGGGATGGGAGGGATAGAGGATGAGGAGGGATAGAGGGATAGAGGGAGGGATGGAGGGATAGAGGGAGGGATAGAGTGATAGAGGGAGGGATGGAGGGATAGAGGGAGGGATAGAGAGATAGAGGGAGGGATGGAGGGATAGAGGGAGGGATAGAGAGATAGAGGGAGGGATGGAGGGATAGAGGGAGGGATAGGAGATAGAGGAGGGATAGAGAGATAGAGGGGAGGGATGGAGGGATAGAGGGAGGATAGAGAGATAGAGGGAGGGATGGAGTGATAGAGGAGGGATAGAGAGATAGAGGGAGGGATAGAGAGATAGAGGGAGGGATGGAGTGATAGAGGGAGGGATGGAGGGATAGAGGGAGGGATAGAGAGATAGAGAGAGGGATAGAGAGATAGAGGGAGGGATGGGGAGATAGAGGGAGGGATGGGGAGATACAGGAGTGCTCCAAGGTGTTGTTGATGTTGAATATAGAGACTGACATGTTTACATGACAGACAGAACACCTGAGGTCCTATTGGTGGCTGGGTCAGAACACCTGAGGTCCTATTGGTGGCTGGGTCAGAACACCTGAGGTCCTATTGGTGGCTGGGTCAGAACACCTGAGGTCCTATTGGTGGCTGGGTCAGAACACCTGAGGTTCTATTGGTGGCTGGGTCAGAACACCTGAAGTCCTATTGGTGGCTGGGTCAGAACACCTGAGGTTCTATTGGTGGCTGGGTCAGAACACCTGAGGTTCTATTGGTGGCTGGGTCAGAACACCTGAGGTCCTATTGGTGGCTGGGTCAGAACACCTGAAGTCCTATTGGTGGCTGGGTCAGAACACCTGAAGTCCTATTGGTGGCTGGGTCAGAACACCTGAGGTCCTATTGGTGGCTGGGTCAGAACACCTGAGGTCCTATTGGTGGCTGGGTCAGAACACCTGAGGTCCTATTGGTGGCTGGGTCAGAACACCTGAAGTTCTATTGGTGGCTGGGTCAGAACACCTGAGGTCCTATTGGTGGCTGGGTCAGAACACCTGAGGTCCTATTGGTGGCTGGGTCAGAACACCTGAAGTTGTATTGGTGGCTGGGTCAGAACACCTGAGGTCCTATTGGTGGCTGGGTCAGAACACCTGAAGTCCTATTGGTGGCTGGGTCAGAACACCTGAAGTCCTATTGGTGGCTGGGTCAGAACACCTGAGGTCCTATTGGTGGCTGGGTCAGAACACCTGAGGTTCTATTGGTGGCTGGGTCAGAACACCTGAGGTCCTATTGGTGGCTGGGTCAGAACACCTGAGGTCCTATTGGTGGCTGGGTCAGAACACCTGAGGTTCTATTGGTGGCTGGGTCAGAACACCTGAGGTTCTATTGGTGGCTGGGTCAGAACACCTGAGGTCCTATTGGTGGCTGGGTCAGAACACCTGAGGTCCTATTGGTGGCTGGGTCAGAACACCTGAGGTTCTATTGGTGGCTGGGTCAGAACACCTGAGGTTCTATTGGTGGCTGGGTCAGAACACCTGAGGTCCTATTGGTGGCTGGGTCAGAACACCTGAGGTCCTATTGGTGGCTGGGTCAGAACACCTGAGGTCCTATTGGTGGCTGGGTCAGAACACCTGAGGTCCTATTGGTGGCTGGGTCAGAACACCTGAGGTCCTATTGGTGGCTGGGTCAGAACACCTGAGGTCCTATTGGTGGCTGGGTCAGAACACCTGAGGTCCTATTGGTGGCTGGGTCAGAACACCTGAGGTCCTATTGGTGGCTGGGTCAGAACACCTGAGGTTCTATTGGTGGCTGGGTCAGAACACCTGAAGTCCTATTGGTGGCTGGGTCAGAACACCTGAGGTCCTATTGGTGGCTGGGTCAGAACACCTGAGGTCCTATTGGTGGCTGGGTCAGAACACCTGAGGTCCTATTGGTGGCTGGGTCAGAACACCTGAGGTCCTATTGGTGGCTGGGTCAGAACACCTGAGGTCCTATTGGTGGCTGGGTCAGAACACCTGAGGTTCTATTGGTGGCTGGGTCAGAACACCTGAGGTCCTATTGGTGGCTGGGTCAGAACACCTGAGGTCCTATTGGTGGCTGGGTCAGAACACCTGAGGTCCTATTGGTGGCTGGGTCAGAACACCTGAGGTCCTATTGGTGGCTGGGTCAGAACACCTGAGGTCCTATTGGTGGCTGGGTCAGAACACCTGAGGTTCTATTGGTGGCTGGGTCAGAACACCTGAGGTCCTATTGGTGGCTGGGTCAGAACACCTGAGGTTCTATTGGTGGCTGGGTCAGAACACCTGAGGTCCTATTGGTGGCTGGGTCAGAACACCTGAGGTTCTATTGGTGGCTGGGTCAGAACACCTGAGGTCCTATTGGTGGCTGGGTCAGAACACCTGAGGTCCTATTGGTGGCTGGGTCAGAACACCTGAGGTTCTATTGGTGGCTGGGTCAGAACACCTGAGGTTCTATTGGTGGCTGGGTCAGAACACCTCAGATTCTATTGGTGGCTGGGTCAGAACACCTGAGGTTCTATTGGTGGCTGGGTCAGAACACCTGAGGTTCTATTGGTGGCTGGGTCAGAACACCTGAGGTTCTATTGGTGGCTGGGTCAGAACACCTGAGGTTCTATTGGTGGCTGGGTCAGAACACCTGAGGTTCTATTGGTGGCTGGGTCAGAACACCTGAGGTTCTATTGGTGGCTGGGTCAGAACACCTGAGGTTCTATTGGTGGCTGGGTCAGAACACCTGAGGTTCTATTGGTGGCTGGGTCAGAACACCTCAGATTCTATTGGTGGCTGGTTCAGAACACCTGAATTCCTATTGGTGGCTGGGTCAGAACACCTGAGGTTCTATTGGTGAGGTCAGAACACCTCAGGTTCTATTGGTGGCTGGTTCAGAACACCAGAGGTTCTATTGGTGAGGTCAGAACACCTCAGGTTCTATTGGTGGCTGGGTCAGAACACCTCAGATTCTATTGGTGGCTGGTTCAGAACACCTCAGATTCTATTGGTGGCTGGGTCAGAACACCAGAGGTTCTGTTGGTGGCTGGGTCAGGAGAACTGAGGTTCTGTTGGTGGCTGGGTCAGGAGACCTGAGGTTCTGTTGGTGGCTGGGTCAGGAGTCCTGAGGTTCTGTTGGTGGCTGTGTCAGAACACCTCAGGTTATATTGGTGGCTGGGTCAGAACACTTCAGGTTCTGTTGGTGGCTGGGACAGGAGATGGTTTGGAATAGTTTAAGAGTTGGACGGTGGGAGTGTTCTTCTGACGATTACTACAGGTGGTTGCTGAGACGGCTGAAACAAACGAGGTTGATAGACTAAAACCATGATGCTGGTCCTCTTACCTCAAGACTAGAACCATGAGGCTGGTCCTCTTACCTCAAGACTAAAACCATGAGCCTGGTCGTCTTACCTCAAGACTAAAACCATGAGGCTGGTCCTCTTACCTCAAGACTAAAACCATGAGGCTGGTCCTCTTACCTCAAGACTAAAACCATGAGGCTGGTCGTCTTACCTCAAGACTAAAACCATGAGCCTGGTCGTCTTACCTCAAGACTAAAACCATGAGGCTGGTCCTCTTACCTCAAGACTTAAACCATGATGCTGGGCCTCTTACCTCAAGACTAAAACCATAATGCTGGGCATCTTACCTCAAGACTAAAACATTGATGCTGGTCCTCTTACCTCAAGAAGCAGACGAGGTTGATAGACTAAAACCATGATGCTGGTCCTCTTACCTCAAGACTAGAACCATGAGGCTGGTCCTCTTACCTCAAGACTAAAACCATGAGCCTGGTCGTCTTACCTCAAGACTAAAACCATGAGGCTGGTCCTCTTACCTCAAGACTAAAACCATGAGGCTGGTCCTCTTACCTCAAGACTAAAACCATGAGGCTGGTCGTCTTACCTCAAGACTAAAACCATGAGCCTGGTCGTCTTACCTCAAGACTAAAACCATGAGCCTGGTCGTCTTACCTCAAGACTAAAACCATGAGGCTGGTCCTCTTACCTCAAGACTTAAACCATGATGCTGGGCCTCTTACCTCAAGACTAAAACCATAATGCTGGGCATCTTACCTCAAGACTAAAACATTGATGCTGGTCCTCTTACCTCAAGAAGCAGACGAGGTTGATAGACTAAAACCATGATGCTGGTCCTCTTACCTCAAGACTAAAACCATGAGGCTGGTCCTCTTACGTCAAGGTTAAAACCACGATGCTGGTCCTCTTACGTCAAGATTAAAAACTTGAGGCTGGTCCTCTTACCTCAAGACTAAAACCAATGATGCTGGTCCTCTTACCTCAAGAAGCAGACAAGGTTGATAGACTAAAACCATGATGCTGGTCCTCTTAACTCAAGACTAAAACCATGATGCTGGTCCTCTTACCTCAAGAAGCAGACGAGGTTGATAGATTAAAACCGTGAGACTGGTCCTCTTACCTCAAGAAGCAGACGAGGTTGATAGATTAAAACCGTGAGGCTGGTCCTCTTACCTCAAGAAGCAGACGAGGTTGATAGATTAAAACCGTGAGGCTGGTCCTCTTACCTCAAGAAGCAAACAAGGTTTAAAGACTAAAACTTCATCCTCGGGAATTGTTAAAGGCTGAAGTCCTCACACAGCTCAGAGGTTAGGGCTTAGGGTTAAGATCCTCTTACCTCATGCACAAACCCAAACAGAGTTTGTATATATGTTGTATAACCCTGCGGTTATCAACCTATCAACCCTGTAGCCTCTATGTGGTGTTCAGGCCTACAGTAGCCTCTATGTGGTGTTCAGGCCTACAGTAGCCTCTATGTGGTGTTCAGGCCTACAATAGCATCTATGAGGTGTTCAGGCCTACAGTAGCATCTATGAGGTGTTCAGGCCTACAGTAGCCTCTATGTGGTGTTCAGGCATACAGTAGACTCTATGTGGTGTTCAGGCCTACAGTAGCCTCTATGTGGTGTCCAGGCCTACAGTAGCCTCTATGAGGTTAACACCGTGGGCCAAATAGGTGACTATAAATTGCAGTGTATTGTGTTGTATGATGTGAGACCCCCTTAACAAAATCAAATTCATTATTATTACCATACAGACAATTAGATAATGTAGACTGCCTCTCTGACTATTGGCTTATTTGCATAGTCAAGCCTTTTCTCAAAATACAACACTGCCCCTTTAATTAAGACACACCCCTTTTTACCTGACTGGCTTTTCAAAGACAGGTTGAAATGTAGCTTACACGTTTTGTGGTCTTGTAGGAAGCAGTAATTCCTTATTTCAGTAATTAATAACAGCCTGACTAGCTGTCTACCAGTCCACTGAGGTAGCTTCCTGTCCTGACTAGCTGTCTACCAGTCCACTGAGGTAGCTTCCTGTCATGACTAGCTGTCTACCAGTCCACTGAGGTAGCTTCCTGTCCTGACAGTCCACTGCTGTCCTGACTAGCTGTCTAGTCCACTGAGGTAGTGGGGAGGAACATATAACAGCCTGACTAGCTGTCTACCAGTCCACTGAGGTAGTGGGGAGGAACATATAACAGCCTGACTAGCTGCCTACCAGTCCACTGAGGTAGTGGGGAGGAACATATAACAGCCTGACTAGCTGTCTACCAGTCCACTGAGGTAGTGGGGAGGAACATATAACAGCCTGACTAGCTGTCTACCAGTCCACTGAGGTAGTGGGGAGGAACATATAACAGCCTGACTAGCTGCCTACCAGTCCACTGAGGTAGTGGGGAGGAACATATAACAGCCTGACTAGCTGCCTACCAGTCTACTGACTTCCACAGCGTCTGCCTTGTCGATGCCCATGTATCTGTGCCACTCCTCTGCAGACACCTGGCTCAGAGCAGGGATGGCATGGACATAGTCCTTCGTGTCCTTTCTTGGTCCTACCACCCGGGCTGGATCTAGTAACCAGGTGAAGGACAGGGGTCCTTCTCCAGCACAGCTTGATGGCGCATGCGGCAGACTGGAACAACAATGCAGGAGAACCTGTCTTCCTCTGGCTGGGAAGCTGCCCCAGCAGCTCCATTGAACGAGGGCGCCAGTCGTTAGCTCCAGCTGTTCTGCCATACTCAAACTGCACTCTCAAGTCCTCCAGCTTGCAGGCGATGTGGTGGGCTGTTGGCACAGAGGTGTCATCCAGCCTTGTCAGGTTAGCCACGATCTCCACACTATGTTCCACAATGAACACTGTCTGGGCCTTCAGCAGGGTGTTTGTTCCCTCAGCAGCTCACAAAGGTCCTGGACATACTTGGCTGTTTCTGGGAAGGTCGTAGTGAATTCGGGGAGCACATCCATGTGCTCGGCCAGGAACTTCACTGCACGTATTCAGGAGCCGCACCTGGTCTGCACAGAGTACACAGGCCTCACAGGAGAATGGCCATTACCCAGCATGAATGCTCCGATGACGCTGGGGAGCCTGACAGAACACCTTCTTCGAGGTTCCACACATTGTTAAAGTCAACCCCATTGTTGTCGAGACAGGAAATGACAGCTTGGGCCGCAGTGGTAAAGTTTCCTTATTCCAAGAAAGTCAGATCTGTTACAACGGGTCATTCACCCACTGGCTAGAGTAGGATGGAGAGAGAGCACATCTTCCAGACAGATCTGTTACAATGGGTCATTCACCCCCTGGCTAGAGTAGGATGGAGAGCACATCTTCCAGAGCTGTCTGCACCCTGGAGCTGTCACTCACACAGAGGAGGGGCTTTGGTGAGGAGAGTGGGCTACACCACTGGCTAGAGTAGCTGTCACTCACACAGGGGAGGGGCTTTGGTGAGGAGAGTGGGCTACACCACTGGCTAGAGTAGCTGTCACTCACACAGGGGAGGGGCTTTGGTGAGGAGAGTGGGCTACACCACTGGCTAGAGTAGCTGTCACTCACACAGGGGAGGGGCTTTGGGGGGAGAGTGGGCTACTGGCTTCACTCACACAGGGGAGGGGCTTTGGTGTGGTGTAACTTTAATGTGTTTGAGTTAATGTTTAAGTTTATTCTTTGAGCTATATCTAAAGTTATTTCTTTAGATTTATTTGCATATGTAATTGTATTGGGTTGTGTTGAATTACGCTTTTTGACTGCAAGTCCCAGAATGCCTTGCGAGAGGAATGAGTGATAACGCGCCAATTATGTGCAGGTGCTGGGGATTGTGGCTGACTTTCTGACAGCATCTTATCTGCATTGCTCTGTACCAAAACAATTGTTAAATGTAACATAAACAAGTATTCTTACTAAAAGAAGCTTTCGTATCAAAACCGACGTCCCGAGTCATTACTAAGAAGTTAGTTAATCTAAAAGGTGGGGAGAGTGGGCTACACCACTGGCTAGAGTAGCTGTCACCCACACAGGGGAGGGGCTTTGATGGTGAGAGTGGCTTTGATGGTGAGGAGGGGCTTTGATGGTGAGAGTGGGCTACACCACTGGCTAGAGTAGCTGTCACTCACACAGGGGAGGGGCTTTGATGGTGAGAGTGGGCTACACCACTGGCTAGAGTAGCTGTCACTCACACAGGGGAGGGAGAGGGCTACACCACTGGCTAGAGTAGCTGTCACTCACACAGGGAGGGGCTTTGATGGTGAGAGGGGCTATACCACTGGCTAGAGTAGCTGTCACCCACACAGGGGAGGGGCTTTGATGGTGAGAGTGGGCTACACCACTGGCTAGAGTAGCTGTCACCCACACAGGGGAGGGGCTTTGATGGTGAGAGTGGGCTACACCACTGGCTACACTTTTCGGTGATTCAAAAACATAAATGAAAACAGAGGAAAAGGTAACTTCAACAACAAGTACAATTTATTTAACTTTGCTATCAGTTGGCAGTTTATTTTTAGCTTTAAAATCCTATGCGTTCTGTTGCGGATTTCCGTCGGAATTATGCGTGCGCGGATTCCTTGTGGGTCTGTGTGGGAAGTGTTCAGGGCTGAGTGTCAGAGGTCAGGGGTTAGAGTTAGGGTCATCATACCTTATCCGTGGGAAGAGTTAGGGGTCAGAGGTTTGGGGTCAGCGGTCATACCTCATGCGGGTGAAGAGTTCAGGGCTGAAGTCTTCATAGAGCTCCATGTTTCCTTTCAGCTTCAGATGGGTCAGTCCCCCCAGACCACCCACAGGAAGTGATGTAAGACTGTTCTCACTCAGGTCCCTGTACAAGGAGGGGGAATTCAGTCATGTTTAAAATGATTATGAAAACACTTACTGTGAAATCCACAAACATGTTCTGTGCTCCTTACATGTTTGTAAGTGTCATGTGTCATGACGTTGGCCTGAGGGGTTTATGACCCCCATAAATACATTTCCCCTTTTTCCTCTCTCTACTCTACCGATGTGACTGTTGAAAATCCATTTGTTAACATAGAGAGTCTGGTGACATCAGAAGATGGTAAACGGAACCATATTTCAGTAATCCAACCAGTTGAAAATATGCGTTGGGACTTAATGAATATGACGTCAGTTCAGTTGGCGTCTGAGACATGATTACTGATGATAGGACGACATAAACTGTATCTCGGAAAATCTACACATTCTAGTTATCAGATTCACATGGAATTGTTATGCAATTTAAATGTTTATAAATATGAAACTATTTGTGAAATTTAATTTTTAGCTCCTAAATGAGAGAATAGGGTTTTCATGAGTGAACTAAGCTCAACTCAGTGGCCCCGCCCATGTGAACAGACATTGGTTGTAAACTCTGCCAACTCAGTGGCCCCGCCCATTTGAACAGACACTGGTTATAAACTCTGAAAGACAGCCCTCTCTCCCAATCCTATATAAGCCTCTTGACGAAAATGTAACTTTCTGTTCCGAGGACGTGAGGACTTACCACCCCCACATTGAAAGGACAAAGACCACCTCCAGAACTAAGCCAACCTCAGCAAGAACCTGACGAAATTAGCACCAAATATCAATGTGAAGGTGACGACCTACATGCTGGAAGGATGAATTTCGACAATAGCAGCCAGAATAAAGTAAAGTGTGTCAACTTGACAAATAATTAAACCAAATGTTGTATTGCAGATTCAACTTGTTAGCCAGGGTTCGTGAAGATGAGACTCAACTTTCAGATGAGACTAAATAAGGTGACGATTAAATATTGACTGCTATTGATGTAAAAGATTACTAGGTCTTTAAGAGTTTATTTGGAAGATAACAGCTCTATAAACACTCTTTCATGGTGCCCCGACTTTCTAGTTCATTATTTACCTGATTAGCTTAATCAGGTGATATTAATTACAGAGAAATTATAGAATAGCATGTCATATCACTTAATCCGGCATAGCCAAAGACACGGCACATGTCATTTGTTCTCTGCTAATACAGTGGCTTTGGATCTAAAGAAAGGGCTTTCCTTCTAGAGAAAAGGGCTTTCCTTCTAGAGAAAGGGCTTTCCTTCTAGAGAAAAGGGCTTTCCTTCTAGAGAAAGGGGTTTTCATGTGATTACATCTAGCTCTGTGTAGTCCCAGCCAACACAAATAACTAATTATAACCTTTTTCGGCAAGACAGATCTTCCAAAGGTGGTGGAGTGTCGAACTTTACCAAGGATCACCTTCAGTGCTCAGTGTTCTCCACCAAGTCTGTCCCCAAACAATCTCCTTGCCCCTTACACTAAGTCTGAATTTGTCCTGCTAGGTGACCTAAACTGGGACATGCTTAAACCACCTGACCAAGTCCTAAATCAATGGGACTCCCCAAATCTTTCTCAGATTACTGCCAATCCCACAAGGTATGACTCCAAACACCCAGAAAAGGCTTATCTCATTGAGGTTATCCGCACAAATAATCCTGATTATAATCCTGATTATCATCAGTCTAGTGTTTTCTGTAATGACCTTAGTCATCACTACTGCCTGTGTTCGTAATGGCTGCTCAGTGAAACGTCCTGTCCTGATTTGTCAGACGCTAAAAAACTTTAATGAGCAAGCCTTCCTTCAGGACCTGGCCTCTGTAAAATGGTATAGAATCAGCTTGATCCCCTCTGTTGAAGACACTTGGACCTTCTTTTTTTATATTTTTAGTGGTATTGTTAACAAACACGCCCCCATAAAGAAAATGAGAATTAAAAACAGGTTCAGCTCCTGGTTCGACCGTTATCTTGCAGAGTTACTCCACCTCAAGAATTGCATTTGGTGAAAGGCTCGGCAAATGTATACTCTCTCGTTCAGGCAAATGAGAAACGGGCACTCAGGCTACCCAGAAGACCAAAGGTAGTTACTTTAAGGAGCAGTTCTCTCTCTGTGGGTCGAACCCAAAGAAGTTCTATAAAAGACTTGGAGAATAAACCCTCCTCATAGCTACCCATGTCCCTTAAATGTTGATGATGTGGTTGTTACTGACAAGAAGGACATGGCTGAGCTCTTTAATCTGGATTCCTATTTGACTCAGCCATGCCTCCTTGCCCGTCCAAAATGTCCCAATCTCCCACCCCTTCTAATGTGACTATCCCCGATGCTTCTCCCTCTTTTTCCACTGCCCTGCTACAAAGTTTCTCCCTGCAGGCGGTCACTGAGTCTGAGGTGCTAAAGGAGCTCCTGAAACTTGACCCCAAATCAACATCTGGGTCAGATGGGTTAGACACTTTTCTTCTTTAAGGTTGCTGCCCCTATCACCGCCAAGCCTATCTCTGACCTTTTAACCTCTCTCCTTTAAGGTTGCTGCCCCTATCATCGCCAAGCCTATCTCTGACCTTTTAACCTCTCTCCTTTAAGGTTGCTGCCCCTATCATCGCCAAGCCTATCTCTGACCTTTTTAGCCTGTCTCTCCTCTCTGAGGAGGTTCCCATTGCTTGGAAGGCAGCCACAGTTCGTCCTTTATTTAAAGGGGGAGATCAAGCTGATCCTAACTGTTAAAGGCCTATTTCTATTTTGCCCTGTTTATCAAATAGTTTTGGAAAAACTTGTCAGTAATTAACATACTGGTTTAACATACTGGTTTAACATACTGGTTTAACATACTGGTTTTCTTGATGTTTACAGTCTGTCTGTCTGTCTGTCTGTCGGGTCTGTGTGTCTGTCTCTGTCTGTCTGTGTCTTTTTGTCTGCTAGTATCAGTGTCTGTCTGTCTGTCTGTCTGTCTGTCTGTCTGTCTGTCTGTCTGTCTGTCTGTCTGTCTGTCTGTCTGTCTGTCTGTCTGTCTGTCTGTCTGTCTGTCTGTCTGTCTGTCTGTCTGTCGGGTCTGTGTCTGTCTGTCTGTCTGTCTGTCTGTCTGTCTGTGTCTTTTTGTCTGCTAGTATCAGTGTCTGTCTGTCTGTCTGTCTGTCTGTCTGTCTGTCTGTCTGTCTGTCTGTCTGTCTGTCTGTCTGTCTGTCTGTCTGTCTGTCTGTCTGTCTGTCTGTCTGTCTGTCTGTTAGTATCAGTGTCTGTCTGTCTGTCTGTCTGTCTTTTTGTCTGCTAGTATCAGTGTCTGTCTGTCTGTCTGTCTGTCTGTCTGTCTGTCTGTCTGTCTGTCTGTCTGTCTGTCTGTCTGTCTGTCTGTCTGTCTGTCTGTCTGTCTTTATGTCTGCTAGTATCAGTGTCTGTCTGTCTGTCTGTCTGTCTGTCTGTCTGTCTGTCTGTCTGTCTGTCTGTCTGTCTGTCTGTCTGTCTGTCTGTCTGTCTGTCTGTCTGTCTGTCTGTCTTTATGTCTGCTAGTATCAGTGTCTGTCTGCCTGCCTTTTTGTCTGCTAGTATCAGTGCGTGCCAGCCAGCCGGTCAGTCAGTCAGTTTCTAGAGTCTGTGTCAGTGTTGGCCTAAAGATTTGCTTTAATTAAGGTGAACCAAAGTTACCCTGACTTGCTTGGTGATGTGGGATATATGTGTGTATGTATACTCACAGCTTGGTCAGAGAATGGAACGAAATGAAGGCATCAGGGTGAATCCACTCAATACTGTTGAAGCTGAGATCTCTGGGGGGAGAGAGAGAGAATTAGTTACTGTCGTTATTCTGAAAGTTTAGTGCCTATCTGTTAGAGTAACAGTATTCACAGAGAGTAACAGTTTATGTGTAGGGGAAATAGTATATTGACACAGAGTAAAGAGTATTCACAGAGAGTAAAGATTATACTGACAGGGAGTAAAGAGTACTCACAGAGAGTAAAGAGTACTCACAGAGAGTAAACAGTATACTCACAGAGAGTAAAGAGTATTCACAGAGAGTTGACAGTATAATCACAGAGAGTTGACAGTATAATCACAGAGAGTAAACAGTATACTCACAGAGAGTAAAGAGTATTCACAGAGAGTTGACAGTATACTCACAGAGAGTAAACAGTATACTCACAGAGAGAAAACAGTATACTCACAGAGAGTAAAGAGTATTGGCAGAGAGTTGACAGTATACTCACAGAGAGTAAACAGTATCCTCACAGAGAGTAAAGAGTATTCACAGAGAGTAAACAGTATACTCACATAGAGTGAACAGTATACTCACAGAGAGTAAACAGTACACTCACAGAGTAAACAGTATTCACAGAGTAAACAGTATTCACAGAGTAAACAGTATACTCACAGAGAGTAAAGAGTACTCACAGAGAGTAAAGAGTACTCACAGAGAGTAAAGAGTATTCACAGAGAGTAAAGAGTATTCACAGAGTAAACAGTATACTCACAGAGAGTAAACAGTATATTCACAGAGAGTAAACAGTATACTCACAGAGTAAAGAGTATTCACAGAGAGTAAACAGTATACTCAAAGAGAGTAAAGAGTATTCACAGAGAGTAAACAGTATACTCACAGAGAGTAAAGAGTATACTCACAGAGAGTAAAGAGTATTCACAGAGAGTAAATAGTATACTCACAGAGAGTAAACAGTATACTCACAGAGAGTAAACAGTATTCACAGAGTAAACAGTATACTCACAGAGAGTAAAGAGTATACAAAGAGAGTAAACAGTATACTCACAGAGAGTAAAGAGTATTCACAGAGAGTAAAGAGTATTCACAGAGAGTAAAGAGTATTCACAGAGAGTAAACAGTATAATCACAGAGAGTAAACAGTATACCCACAGAGAGTAAAGAGTATTCACAGAGAGTAAAGAGTATTCACAGAGAGTAAAGAGTATTCACAGAGAGTAAACAGTATACTCACAGAGAGTAAACAGTATACTCACAGAGAGTAAACAGTATTCACAGAGTAAACAGTATACTCACAGAGAGTAAACAGTATACTCACAGAGAGTAAAGAGTACTCACAGAGAGTAAAGAGTATTCACAGAGAGTAGAGAGTATTCACAGAGTAAACAGTATACTCACAAAGAGTAAAGAGTATTCACAGAGTAAACAGTATACTCACAGAGAGTAAAGAGTATTCACAGAGTAAACAGTATACTCACAGAGAGTAAACAGTATACTCACAGAGTAAACAGTATACTCACAGAGAGTAAAGAGTATACTCACAGAGAGTAAACAGTATTCACAGAGAGTAAACAGTATTCACAGAGAGTAGAGAGTATTCACAGAGTAAACGGTATACTCACACAGAGTAAACAGTATTCTCACAGAAAGTAAACAGTATACTCACAGAGAATAAACAGTATACTCACAGAGAGTAAACAGTATACTCACAGAGAGTAAAGAGTATTCACAGAGTAAACAGTATACTCACAGAGAGTAAAGAGTATTCACAGAGAGTAAAGAGTATTCACAGAGAGTAAACAGTATACTCACAGAGTAAACAGTACACTCACAGAGAGTAAAGAGTATTCACAGAGAGTAAAGAGTATTCACAGAGAGTAAACAGTATACTCACAGAGAGTAAAGAGTATTCACAGAGAGTAAACAGTATACTCACAGAGAGTAAACAGTATAATCACAGAGAGTAAACAGTATTCACAGAGTAAACAGTATACTCACAGAGAGTAAACGGTATACTCACAGAGAGTAAACAGTATTCACAGAGAGTAAACAGTATACTCACAGAGAGTAAACAGTATACTCACAGAGAGTAAACAGTATTCACAGAGTAAACAGTATACTCACAGAGAGTAAACGGTATACTCACAGAGAGTAAACAGTATTCACAGAGTAAACAGTATACTCACAGAGAGTAAACGGTATACTCACAGAGAGTAAACAGTATTCACAGAGAGTAAACAGTATACTCACAGAGAGTAAACGGTATACTCACAGAGAGTAAACAGTATACTCACAGAGAGTAAAGAGTATTCACAGAGAGTAAACAGTATACTCACAGAGAGTAAACAGTATACTCACAGAGAGTAAAGAGTATTCACAGAGAGTAAACAGTATTCACAGAGAGTAAAGAGTATACAAAGAGAGTAAACAGTATACTCACAGAGAGTAAACAGTATTCACAGAGAGTAAACAGTATACTCACAGAGAGTAAACGGTATACTCACAGAGAGTAAACAGTATACTCACAGAGACTGTAGAGAGCTGAGCTGCTGGAAGGTATCCCTCTCAATCCTCCTAATGTGGTTATACTGCAGGCCTCTACACACACACACACCCTGTTACTACAAAACAAGCAGTGAAACTGCAATACCAAAGTATAGACTCCTACTATTTCAGTCATACCATTATCAGAACGTTGTTCCAACATTCTGTTATTGGAACGTTGTTCTAACATTTTCTGTTATTGGAACGTTGTTCTAACATTCTGTTATTGGAACGTTGTTCTAACATTCTGTTATTGGAACGTTGTTCTAACATTCTGTTATTGGAACGTTGTTCTAACATTCTGTTATTGGAACGTTGTTCTAACATTCTGTTATTGGAACGTTGTTCTAACATTCTGTTATGGGAAGGTGGTTCTAACATTCTGTTATTGGAACGTTGTTCTAACATTCTGTTATTGGAACGTTGTTCTAACATTCTGTTATTGGAACGTTGTTCTAACATTCTGTTATTGGAAGGTGGTTCTAACATTCTGTTATTGGAACGTTGTTCTAACATTCTGTTATTGGAAGGTGGTTCTAACATTCTGTTATTGGAACGTTGTTCTAACATTCTGTTATTGGAACGTTGTTCTAACATTCTGTTATTGGAACGTTGTTCTAACATTCTGTTATTGGAACGTTGTTCTAACATTCTGTTATTGGAACGTTGTTCTAACATTCTGTTATTGGAACGTTGTTCAACCATTACACCATGTTGACTCACATTTCCTGCAGGGCAGAGCAGTGATAGAAGCTGGGAAGATCCGCTATCTGATTATGAGACATCTCACTGTGAATACACAGGCAAAAATATCATTATAGTGTAATCTGGGGTTTCAGATCCGTGTCAGATTTAAGCAATTCTGTGGGTTTGGGATTTTATCAATTGGGGCATTTAGGGGGTACGGTTAAATTTAATTGTGTGTGTGCACATTCTTTCATTCAAAGTACTCACAGTACTCTGAGGCGGAGTAGATGCTGACACAACCGCTGAGGAAGAGTAGAGAGACCAGCCCTGGTCAATGTCCTAGAGAGAGGAGAGAGAGGGGGGGATTGAGAGACAGAAGAGGGTATTTGAGTATTGTAGTGATTGTTTAGGTCCAGGGAAGCCAGTTGATTCTTCTGTCTCTGTGATACTAACACAGTGAGACAGTTAGCTCAATAGGCTGAAGCTAAGTAGGGTTGGGACTAGTTGGTCCATGGATGGGAGACCAGTTTTGTCTGGAACTGGTGTTGTAAGGCCAGTTGTGGGCCCTCTTCCCTCTAGTCTAAGAGATCCTAGTGCCCCAGAACTTTGTCAACGTCAATGCATGTGTGTGCTCTGTCATTCCCTCCCAGAGCCTCTGTCGTACCCTTCTAGAGCCCCTGTCGTACCCTCCCAGAGCCTCTGTTGTACCCTCCCAGAGCCTCTGTTGTACCCTCCCAGAGCCTGTCATACACTCCCAGAGCCTGTCGTACCCTCCCAGAGCCTCTGTTGTACCCTCCCAGAGCCTGTCGTACCCTCCCAGAGCCTGTCATACCCTCCCAGAGCCTCTGTTGTACCCTCCCAGAGCCTGTCATACACTCCCAGAGCCCCCAGAGCCCCTGTCGTACCCTCCCCCAGAGCCCCTGTCGTACCCTCCCAGAGCCTGTTGTGTTGTACCCTTCTAGAGCCTTTGTCATACCCTCCCAGAGCCCCCGTTGTACCCTTCTAGAGCCTTTGTCACACCCTCCCAGAGCCTCTGTCGTACCCTTCTAGAGCCTCTGTCTCACCCTCCCAGAGCCTCTGTCACACCCTCCCAGAGCTTGTCGTACCCTCCCCGAGCATGTCGTACCCTCCCAGAGCCTGTCATACCCTCCCAGAGCCTGTCATACACTCCTAGAGCTTGTCTTACCCTCCCAGAGCCTGTCATACCCTCCCAGAGCCTGTCGTACCCTCCCAGAGCCTCTGTCGTACCCTCCCAGAGCTTGTCATACCCTCCCAGAGCCTCTGTCAACCCTCCCAGAGCTTGTCTTACCCTCCCAGAGCTTGTCGTACTATCCCAGAGCCTGTCATACCCTCCCAGAGCTTGTCGTACCCTCCCAGAGCCTGTCGTACCCTCCCAGAGCCTGTCGTACCCTCCCAGAGCCTCTGTCAACCCTCCCAGAGCTTGTCTTACCCTCCCAGAGCCTGTCGAGCCTGTCGTACCCTCCCAGAGCCTGTCGTACCCTCCCAGAGCCTCTGTCATTCCCTCCCAGAGCTTGTCGTACCCTTCTAGAGCCCCTGTCAACCCTCCCAGAGCCTGTCGTACCCTCCCAGAGCCTGCCGTACCCTCCCAGAGCCTGTCATACCCTCCCAGAGCTTCTGTGGCTAGTTAGCTACCTGATGGTACAACTCTCCCTCTCTCTACTCCTTCTATTTCTGTCTCTGTTCCCATTCTCTGAGACACTCATTAGGTAGGGGAGACTGAGCCCCTGCACTCAATACAGCAGTAGTGTGTGTGTGTATGTGTGTGTATGTGTGTGTGTAAGTGTGTGTGTGTGTGTGTGTGTGTGTGTGTGTGTGTGTGTGTGTGTGTGTGTGTGTGTGTGTGTGTGTGTGTGTGTGTGTGTGTGTGTGTGTGTGTGTGTGTATGTATGTGTGTGTATGTGTGTGTGTGTGTGTGTGTGTGTGTGTGTGTCTCTCTCTCTCTTACAGTGTTTCCAGGCTGGTGGTTCCTTTCAGGTCGGGGAAATCTCGTATCTGGGTCGCCCCGTTTAGGGAGCTGGAGAGGGACGCGCTCGTTAGTTAGATGGTACACACACATACACACTCATGTGGTCTGCTATATCCAAGACATACATCCAAAAGTCATATTGTCAGACTGGAGAAGGAACCTCATTACTCACAGTGTATGGAGCTTAGGTAAAAACTGGAAAGCGGATCTTCCCACAGACTGGATGGGATTCTCATAGAAGTGACTGAGGAAGAGGTCTTGTTATTTATTTCACCAAGGCCTTTGTCTACGTGCACTTGTATGTGTGTGTGTTTATGTGTATTAATCAGTGTATGTCTGTGTGTGTGTTTATCAGTGTGTGTGTGTGTGTTTATCAGTGTGTGTGTGTGTTTATCAGTGTGTGTGTGTGTTTATCAGTGTGTGTGTGTGTGTGTGTGTTTTTATCAGTGTGTGTGTGTGTATGTGTGTTTATCAGTGTGTGTGTGTGTGTTTATGTGTATTAATCAGTTTATGTGTGTGTGTGTGTGTTTTTATCAGTGTGTGTGTGTGTTTATCAGTGTGTGTGTGTGTTTATCAGTGTGTGTGTGTGTGTTTATCAGTGTGTGTGTGTATGTGTGTTTATCAGTGTGTGTGTGTGTGTTTATGTGTATTAATCAGTTTATGTGTGTGTGTGTGTGTGTTTATCAGTGTGTGTGTGTGTGTGTGTTTATCAGTGTGTGTGTGTGTGTGTGTGTTTATCAGTGTGTGTGTGTATGTGTGTGTTTATCAGTGTGTGTGTGTATGTGTGTTTATCAGTGTGTGTGTGTGTGTGTTTATCAGTGTGTGTGTGTGTTTATCAGTGTGTGTGTGTGTGTGTGGGTTTATCAGTGTGTGTGTGTATGTGTGTTTATCAGTGTGTGTGTGTGTGTTTATGTGTATTAATCAGTTTATGTGTTATGTGTGTGTGTGTGTGTGTGTGTGTGTGTGTGTGTGTGTGTGTGTGTGTGTGTGTGTGTGTGTATGTGTGTTTATCAGTGTGTGTGTGTGTGTGTGTTTATCAGTGTGTGTGTGTGTGTGTGTGTGTTTATCAGTGTGTGTGTGTGTGTGTGGAGGGGGGTTACTAACATGGTCTGTAGCTGGCGGTTTCCCATGAAGGCTCTCTCAGGGATCGCTCTGATGTTGTTGTGGTGGAACCCACTAGGACACACACACACACACACACACGTCAGAGCATCTGCTAAGTGTGAGAGAAATCATAGCCCTCCCCTCGGTGTGCAGCTATTGAGGTTTAAGATGTTGTATCCTGCATTAAAACCAATGATAAAATATGATATAAATATAACATCAACCACTGATCCTGAGAACATATGATAGTCAAGCAGGCAACTGTGTGTGTGTCTGTGTGTTTGTGTGTGTGTGTGTGTGTGTGTGTGTGTGTGTGTGTGTGTGTGTGTGTGTGTGTGTGTGTGTGTGTGTGTGTGGACTCACAGTTCCTGAAGCTTTGCCAGGGTCCTGATGGCTGTAGGAAACTCTGGTAGATCATTGTAGTTCAGATCCCTGAGAGGGGAGATAGGAAGAGATAGAGGGGAAGAGAGAGAGAGACAGAGGGAGAGGGGAATATAGGAAGAGGGGGAGAGAGATAGAGAGGGGGAGATAGGAAGAGATAGAAGGAGAGAGATAGTGAGGGAGAGATAGGTAGAGAGACAGGGAGACAATGGGAGAGATAGGAAGAGAGAGAGAGGGGGAGATAGGTAGAGAGACAGGGAGACAAAGGGAGAGATAGGGAGATAGAGAGGGGAGATAGGTAGAGAGACAGGGAGACAAAGGGGAGGGGGAGATAGAGAGGGGGAGATAGGAAGAGAGAGAGGGAGACAGAGGGAGAGAGAGAGAGGGGGAGAAATAGAGAGGAGAGGGAGATGAACCTGGAGAAGAGTCCCCTTAGCAAGCTGGTCCTGGGGCTCTATTCACAAACAGACCCCACAGAGCCCCAGGACAGCAGCACAATTAGACCCAAACAAATCATGAGAAAACAAAAAGATAATTACTTGACACATTGGAAAGAATTAACAAAACAGAGCAAACTAGAATGCTATTTGGCCCTAAACAGAGAGTACACAACTAGAATGCTATTTGGCCCTAAACAGAGAGTACACAACTAGAATGCTATTTGGCCCTAAACAGAGAGTACACAACTAGAATGCTATTTGGCCCTAAACAGAGAGTACACAACTAGAATGCTATTTGGCCCTAAACAGAGAGTACACAACTAGAATGCTATTTGGCCCTAAACAGAGAATACACAAACTAGAATGCTATTTGGCCCTAAACAGAGAGTACACAACTAGAATGCTATTTGGCCCTAAACAGAGAGTACACAACTAGAATGCTATTTGGCCCTAACCAGAGAGTACACAACTAGAATGCTATTTGGCCCTAACCAGAGAGTACACAACTAGAATGCTATTTGGCCCTAACCAGAGAGTACACAACTAGAATGCTATTTGGCCCTAACCAGAGAGTACACAACTAGAATGCTATTTGGCCCTAACCAGAGAGTACACAACTAGAATGCTATTTGGCCCTAAACAGAGAGTACACAACTAGAATGCTATTTGGCCCTAACCAGAGAGTACACAACTAGAATGCTATTTGGCCCTAACCAGAGAGTACACAACTAGAATGCTATTTGGCCCTAACCAGAGAGTACACAACTAGAATGCTATTTGGCCCTAACCAGAGAGTACACAACTAGAATGCTATTTGGCCCTAAACAGAGAGTACACAACTAGAATGCTATTTGGCCCTAACCAGAGAGTACACAACTAGAATGCTATTTGGCCCTAAACAGAGAGTACACAACTAGAATGCTATTTGGCCCTAACCAGAGAGTACACAACTAGAATGCTATTTGGCCCTAAACAGAGAGTACACAACTAGAATGCTATTTGGCCCTAAACAGAGAGTACACAACTAGAATGCTATTTGGCCCTAACCAGAGAGTACACAACTAGAATGCTATTTGGCCCTAACCAGAGAGTACACAACTAGAATGCTATTTGGCCCTAAACAGAGAGTACACAACTAGAATGCTATTTGGCCCTAAACAGAGAGTACACATATAGAATGCTATTTGGCCCTAACCAGAGAGTACACAACTAGAATGCTATTTGGCCCTAACCAGAGAGTACACAACTAGAATGCTATTTGGCCCTAACCAGAGAGTACACAACTAGAATGCTATTTGGCCCTAAACAGAGAGTACACAACTAGAATGCTATTTGGCCCTAACCAGAGAGTACACAACTAGAATGCTATTTGGCCCTAAACAGAGAGTACACAACTAGAATGCTATTTGGCCCTAACCAGAGAGTACACAACTAGAATGCTATTTGGCCCTAAACAGAGAGTACACAACTAGAATGCTATTTGGCCCTAAACAGAGAGTACACAACTAGAATGCTATTTGGCCCTAACCAGAGAGTACACAACTAGAATGCTATTTGGCCCTAACCAGAGAGTACACAACTAGAATGCTATTTGGCCCTAAACAGAGAGTACACAACTAGAATGCTATTTGGCCCTAAACAGAGAGTACACAACTAGAATGCTATTTGGCCCTAACCAGAGAGTACACAACTAGAATGCTATTTGGCCCTAACCAGAGAGTACACAACTAGAATGCTATTTGGCCCTAACCAGAGAGTACACAACTAGAATGCTATTTGGCCCTAAACAGAGAGTACACAACTAGAATGCTATTTGGCCCTAAACAGAGAACACAACTAGAATGCTATTTGGCCCTAACCAGAGAGTACACAACTAGAATGCTATTTGGCCCTAAACAGAGAGTACACAACTAGAATGCTATTTGGCCCTAACCAGAGAGTACACAACTAGAATGCTATTTGGCCCTAACCAGAGAGTACACAACTAGAATGCTATTTGGCCCTAAACAGAGAGTACACAACTAGAATGCTATTTGGCCCTAAACAGAGAGTACACAACTAGAATGCTATTTGGCCCTAACCAGAGAGTACACAACTAGAATGCTATTTGGCCCTAACCAGAGAGTACACAACTAGAATGCCATTTGGCCCTAACCAGAGAGTACACAACTAGAATGCTATTTGGCCCTAAACAGAGAGTACACAACTAGAATGCTATTTGGCCCTAAACAGAGAAATGTACACAACTAGAATGCTATTTGGCCCTAAACAGAGAGTACACAACTAGAATGCTATTTGGCCTAACCAGAGAGTACACAACTAGAATGCTATTTGGCCCTAAACAGAGAGTACACAACTAGAATGCTATTTGGCCCTAAACAGAGATACAAACTAGAATGCTATTTGGCCCTAAACAGAGAGTACACAACTAGAATGCTATTTGGCCCTAACCAGAGAGTACACAACTAGAATGCTATTTGGCCCTAAACAGAGAGTACACAACTAGAATGCTATTTGGCCCTAACCAGAGAGTACACAACTAGAATGCTATTTGGCCCTAACCAGAGAGTACACAACTAGAATGCTAACCTGAAGTTTTTTGTTGATTAACTTGTTAGAATGTATCTGTCTTTAACATGTCAAATCAAACCAAAGTTTATTTGTCATGTACGCTGAATACAACAGGTGTAGTAGACCTCACAGTGAAATGCTGAATACAACAGGTGTAGTAGACCTCACAGTGAAATTCTGAATACAACAGGTGTAGTAGACCTTACAGTGAAATGATGAATACAACAGGTGTAGTAGACCTCACAGTGAAATGCTGAATACAACAGGTGTAGTAGACCTCACAGTGAAATGCTGAATACAACAGGTGTAGTAGACCTCAACAGTGTAATGCTGAATACAACAGGTGTAGTAGACCTCACAGTGAAATGCTGAATACAACAGGTGTAGTAGACCTCACAGTGAAATGCTGAATACAACAGGTGTAGTAGACCTCACAGTGAAATGCTGAATACAACAGGTGTAGTAGACCTCACAGTGAAATGATGAATACAACAGGTGTAGTAGACCTCACAGTGAAATGCTGAATACAACAGGTGTAGTAGACCTCACAGTGAAATGCTGAATACAACAGGTGTAGTAGACCTCAACAGTGTAATGCTGAATACAACAGGTGTAGTAGACCTCAACAGTGAAATGCTGAATACAACAGGTGTAGTAGACCTCAACAGTGTAATACTGAATACAACAGGTGTAGTAGACCTTACAGTGAAATGCTGAATACAACAGGTGTAGTAGACCTCAACAGTGTAATGCTGAATACAACAGGTGTAGTAGACCTCAACAGTGAAATGCTGAATACAACAGGTGTAGTAGACCTCAACAGTGTAATGCTGAATACAACAGGTGTAGTAGACCTTACAGTGAAATGCTGAATACAACAGGTGTAGTAGACCTTACAGTGAAATGCTGAATACAACAGGTGTAGTAGACCTCAACAGTGTAATGCTGAATACAACAGGTGTAGTAGACCTCACAGTGAAATGCTGAATACAACAGGTGTAGTAGACCTCACAGTGTAATGCTGAATACAACAGGTGTAGTAGACCTCACAGTGAAATGCTGAATACAACAGGTGTAGTAGACCTCACAGTGAAATGCTGAATACAACAGGTGTAGTAGACCTCACAGTGAAATGCTGAATACAACAGGTGTAGTAGACCTTACAGTGAAATGCTGAATACAACAGGTGTAGTAGACCTTACAGTGAAATGATGAATACAACAGGTGTAGTAGACCTCACAGTGAAATGCTGAATACAACAGGTGTAGTAGACCTCACAGTGAAATGCTGAATACAACAGGTGTCGTAGACCTCACAGTGAAATGCTGAATACAACAGGTGTAGTAGACCTTACAGTGAAATGATGAATACAACAGGTGTAGTAGACCTTACAGTGAAATGCTGAATACAACAGGTGTAGTAGACCTTACAGTGAAATGCTTACTTACAGGCTCTAACCAATAGTGCAAAAAATGTATTAGGTGAACAATAGGTAGGTAAAGAAATAAAACAACAGTAAAAAGACAGTGAAAAATAACAGTAGAGGCTATATACAGTAGAGAGGCTATATACAGTAGAGAGGCTATATGCAGTAGACAGACTATATACAGTAGAGGGGCTATAAAAGTAGCAAGGCTATATACAGTAGAGAGGCTATATACAGTAGAGGGGATATATACAGTAGAGGTTATATACAGTAGAGAGGCTATATGCAGTAGACAGACTATATACAGTAGAGGGGCTATAAAAGTAGCAAGGCTATATACAGTAGAGAGGCTATATACAGTAGAGGGGATATATACAGTAGAGGTTATATACAGTAGAGAGGCTATATACATTAGAGAGGCTATATACAGTAGAGAGGCCCTATACAGTAGAGAGGTTATATACAGGAGAGGCTATATACAGTAGACAGGCTATATACAGTAGAGAGGCTATATACAGTAGAGAGGCTATATACAGTCGAGGCTATATACAGTAGAGAGGCTATATACAGTAGAGAGGCTATATACAGTAGAGAGGCTATATACAGTAGAGGGGTTATATACAGTAGAGGGGCTATAGACAGTAGAGGGGCTATATACATAGTAGAGGCTATATACAGTAGAGGCTATATACAGTAGAGGGGCTATATACAGTAGAGGCTATATACAGTAGAGAGGCTATATACAGGAACCGGTTAGTCAGGCTGATTGAGGTAGTATGTACATGTAGATATGGTTAAAGTGACTATGCATATATGATGAACAGAGATTAGCAGCAGTGTAAAAGAGGGGTTGGGGGGGGACGCACACAATGCAAATAATCCAGGTAGCCATTTGATTACCTGTTCAGGAGTCTTATGGCTTGGGGGTAAAAACTGTTGAGAAGCCTTTTTGTCCTAGACTTGGCACTCCGGTACCGCTTGCCATGCGGTAGTAGAGAGAACAGTCTATGACTGGGGTGGCTGGGGTCTTTGACAATTTTTAGGGCCTTCCTCTGACACCGCCTGGTGTAGAGGTCCTGGATGACAGGCAGCTTAGCCCCAGTGATGTACTGGGCCGTACGCATTACTCTCTGTAGTGCCTTGCAGTCGGAGGCTGAGCAGTTGCCATACCAGTCAGTGATGCAACCAGTGCTCTTGATGTTGCAGCTGTATAACCTTTGGGGGCGTGCTCGGTCCTCCAAGGATTTAGGGGGAATAGGTTTTGTCGTGCCCTCTTCATGACTGTCTTGGTGTGTTTGGACCATTCTAGTTCGTTGTTGATGTGGACACCAAGGAACTTGAAGTTCTCAACCTGCTCCACTGCAGCCCCGTCAATGAGAATGGGGGCGTGCTCAGTCCTCCTTTTCCTGTAGTCCACAATCATCTCCTTAGTCTTGATTACTTTGAGGGATAGGTTGTTATTCTGGCACCACCCGGCCAGGTCTCTGACCTCCTCCCTATAGGCTGTCTCGTCTCGTCGCAAACGTAATGATGGTGTTGGAGTCGTGCCTGGCCATGCAGTCGTGGGTGAACAGGGACTACAGGAGGGGACTGAGCACGCACCCCTGAGGGGCTCCAGTGTTGAGGATCAGCGTGGCAGATGTGTTGTTACCTACCCTCACCACCTGGGGGCGGCCCGTCAGGAAGTCCAGGATCCAGTTGCAGAGGGAGGTGTTCAGTCCCAGGGTCCTTAGCTTATTGATGAGCTTTGAGGGCACTATGGTGTTGAACGCTGATCTGTAGTCAATGAACAGCATTCTCACATAGGTGTTCCTTTTGTCCAGGTGGGAAAGGGCAGTGTGGAGTGCAATAGATGTTGCATCATCTGTGGATCTGTTTGGGCGGTATGCAAATTGGAGTGGGTCTAGGGTTTCTGGTATAATGGTGTTGATTGTGAGCCATGACCAGCCTTTCAAAGCACTTCATGGCTACAGACGTGATTGCCACAGGTTGGTAGTCATTTAGGCAGGTTACCTTCGTGGTCTTGGGCACAGGAACATCTGGAGAACTCCATAGGATGGGATACATTTTCTCAAGCTCTGTGTGTGTGTGTGTGTGTGTGTGCGTGCGTGCGTGCGTGCGTGCGTGCGCGTGCGTGCGCGCATTTACTCACAGTGTCTCCAGACTGAGCAAACCTTGGAAACACCTCTCTCCCATCGTCTGGATCTGGTTGTTATGGAGATGACTATGCACAGAAAGACAGCCAATCACAACGAAGGAAAGACTTTTCAGCCAATCACAGTTAAAACACACATCTCAACACGACTGACCTCAGAAAGACAACAGACACATTGTCAGATAACAGACAGACACATAAACCCCCTCTAATCCCCCCGCCCACACACAACCAGAGGGTACTCACAGTACGATCAGTGATGAATCCCCCCGCCCACACACACAACCAGAGGGTACTCACAGTACGACCAGTGATGAATCCCCCGCCCACACACAAACCAGAGGGTACTCACAGTACGACCAGTGATTAATCCCCCCCACACACACACACACAACCAGAGGGTACTCACAGTACGATCAGTGATGAATCCCCCCACACACACACACACAACCAGAGGGTACTCACAGTACGATCAGTGATGAATCCCCCGCCCACACACACAACCAGAGGGTACTCACAGTACGACCAGTGATGAATCCCCCGCCCACACACAAACCAGAGGGTACTCACAGTACGACCAGTGATTAATCCCCCCACACACACACACTCAACCAGAGGGTACTCACAGTACGATCAGTGATGAATCCCCCGCCCACACACACAACCAGAGGGTACTCACAGTACGACCAGTGATGAATCCCCCCACACACACACACACACAACCAGAGGGTACTCACAGTACGACCAGTGATGAATCCCCCCCCACACACAAACCAGAGGGTACTCACAGTACGACCAGTGATTAATCCCCCCCCACACACACACACACTCAACCAGAGGGTACTCACAGTACGACCAGTGATGAATCCCCCCCATATACACAACCAGAGAGGTACTCACAGTACGATCAGTGATGAATCCCCCCCACACACACACACAACCAGAGGGTACTCACAGTACGATCAGTGATGAATCCCCCCCCACATACACAACCAGAGGGTACTCACAGTACGACCAGTGATGAGAGGTTGCTAAATGCATGGTCAGGTATGTGAGTGATATGGTTGAGAGCGAGGGTCATAGCTTGTAGGGCCGGCAGAGAGTCCAGAGCAGAGACAGGGATCTCTGTTAAACTGTTATCATCCAACCACAGGTGTCTTAGAGACCTAAGACCACCTAGTGACCGCGCAGGCACCTCAGATAACAGGTTAGCATCCAGACGCCTGGAGGAGAGAAGGGGAGGGGAGAGAAGGGGAGGGGAGAGAAGAGGTGAGGGGAGAAGAAAAGAGGAGAAGAGAAGAGGAGAAGAGGTGAAGAGGTGAGGTGAGGAGATTGGAGAGGAGTAGAGAACAGAAGAGTAGAGAAGAGAAGAAGAGGAGAGGAGAGGAGAAGAGAGGAGAAGAGGAGAGAAGGAAGGAGAGGAGAGGAGGACAAAGGGTTGTTGAATTCATATCAATACATCTTGATGACATGTATCATATAATTTATCACCTCATTTATCACCTCATTTAGAGTCTCTTTGAATCATTTTATGGACATCAGATAATTAACTGGGGGGATTTCAATTAATGCTCTGTCTGAATACATGCTCTGTCTGAATGTATGCTCTGAATACATGCTCTGTCTGAATGTATGCTCTGTCTGAATGTATGCTCTGAATACATGCTCTGTCTGAATACATGCTCTGTCTGAATGCATGCTCTGAATGCATGCTCTGTCTGAATACATGCTCTGTCTGAATGCATGCTCTGAATGCATGCTCTGTCTGAATACATGCTCTGTCTGAATGCATGCTCTGAATACATGCTCTGTCTGAATACATGCTCTGTCTGAATGTATGCTCTGAATACATTCTCTGTCTGAATACATGCTCTGTCTGAATACATGCTCTGTCTGAATGCATGCTCTGAATGCATGCTCTGTCTGAATACATGCTCTGTCTGAATGCATGCTCTGAATGCATGCTCTGTCTGAATGCATGCTCTGAATACATGCTCTGTCTGAATGCATGCTCTGAATACATGCTCTGTCTGAATGCATGCTCTGAATACATGCTCTGTCTAAGTGCATGCTCTGAATACATGCTCTGTCTGAATGTATGCTCTGAATACATGCTCTGTCTGAATGCATGCTCTGTCTGAAAGAAAAAATGTCATCCCAATGTAGCGGTCTTTTGGTCAACACCTAGCCACTCTGACACTAACTCAGTGTAATCATATAACTTGTTCAAAAATCCCTATGGGATTTCACATCGGAGTTCAGACAAATGTATTAACTTAAAGATGCTGGATTCTTCCTTTGAACCCAACAAATGTATAACTGCTGTCACGACTTCCTCTCCTTGTTCGTTCGGCGGTCGACGGTCGACGTCACCGGCCTTCTAGCCATCGCCAATCCACTTTTCATTTTCCATTTGTTTTGTCTTTGTCATGATCACATCCTGGCTTCACGTATTCAACATACTTGTTTATTATGTAACCCCCTGTTCTACATGTTGTATTTGTGAGTGATTGTTTGTTGTATTGTGGTTCGTATTGTGTGGCCGTGCATTTTTACGTGTCATGTTTGAATTTTTGAGTAAAGTATTTTATTAGTCATATCTGCTGTCCTGCGCCTGACTCATCTCACCAGCTACGTACAACTGCTTTAGTCAACTCTATCTGAAACTCACAATGTGAACCTAAATGGATTTCATATCGGACTTCAGACAAACTATACTGAATGCAAATATAAACGCAACATGCAACAATTTCAAAGATTTTACTGAGTTACAGTTCATAAGGAAATCAGTCAATTGATATAAATTCATTATGTCCTAATCTATGGATTTCACATGAATGGGAATACAGATATGCATCTGTTGGTCACAGATACTTAAAAAGAAAATGGGCCTCACAATGGGCCTCAGGATCTCGTCACTGTATCTCTGCGCATTCAATCTGCCATTGATCAAATTAAATTGTGTTCATTGTCCATAGTTTATGCCTGCCCATACCATAACCCCACCACCATGAGGCACTCTGTTCACAATGATTACAATAGCAAATCGCTCACCCACATAACGTCATAGACGTGGCCTGTGGTTGT
Organism: Oncorhynchus tshawytscha; assembly: GCF_018296145.1. Lineage (NCBI taxonomy): Eukaryota > Metazoa > Chordata > Actinopteri > Salmoniformes > Salmonidae > Oncorhynchus > Oncorhynchus tshawytscha. The sequence goes on from NC_056444.1 coordinate 88,168,924, forward strand.
GGGGCCGGTTGGACGTACTGCCAAATTCTCTAAAACAACATTGTAGGCGGCTTATGGTAGAGACATAAACATTAAATTGTCTGGCAACAGCTCTGGTGGACATTTACAGACTACTCATATACTGTATTTAGTGCTTTCAGAAAGTATTCACACCCCTTGACTTTTTCCACATTTTGTTGTTTTACAAAGTGGGATTAAAATCGATTTAATTGTCATTTAATGTCAATGATGGCCACACCTCAGAGCCTGGTTCCTCTCTAGGTTTCTTCCTAGGTTCCAGCCTTACTAGGGAGTTTTAACTAGCCACAGTGCTTCTACATCTGCATTGCTTGCTGTTTGGGGTTTTAGGCTGGGTTTCTGTACAGCACTTTGTGACATCTGCTGATGCAAAAGGGGCTTTATAAAATGTATGAAAGTCGTTGTAGCAGTAGTATTTATTAGTATTTAGTATTTATTAGTCCAAAGGTAAAACTTTATGAAAGTCATTGTAGAAATAGTATTTATTAGTGTTTAGTATTTCTTAGTGTTTAGTATGTATTAGTATTTAGTATTTCTTAGTGTTTAGAATTTAGTAGTATTTAGTATGTATTAGTATTTATTCGTTTTTAGTATATATTAGTATTTCTTAGTGTTCAGTATTTTAGTATTTATCAGCATTTAGTATTCATTAGTATTTAGTATTTATTAGTCTAGAGGTAAAGATAGATTACTGACGTCTTTACTGTCGCTGCCTCACACACACATAAATCACACCAGGTGTCTGTCTGTCTGTCTGTCTGTCTGTCTGTCTGTCTGTCTGTCTGTCTGTCTGTCTGTCTGTCTGTCTGTCTGTCTGTCTGTCTGTCTGTCTGTCTGTCTGTGAGTGAGTGAGTGAGTGAGTGAGTGAGTGAGTGAGTGAGTGAGTGAGTGAGTGAGTGAGTGAGTGAGTGAGTGAGTGAGTGAGTGAGTGAGTGAGTGAGTGAGTGAGAGTGAGAGACTCACAGAGACAGCAGGTTGTGTGTGTGTGTGTGTGTGTGTGTTTTACTCACAGAGACAGCAGGTTGTGTGTGTGTGTGTGTGTGTGTGTGTGTGTTTTACTCACAGAGACAGCAGGTTGGGTGTGTGTGTGTGTGTGTGTGTGTGTGTTTTACTCACAGAGACAGCAGGTTGGGTGTGTGTGTGTGTGTGTGTGTGTGTGTGTTTTTACTCACAGAGACAGCAGGTTGGGTGTGTGTGTGTGTGTGTGTGTGTGTGTTTTTTACTCACAGAGACAGCAGGTTGGGTGTGTGTGTGTGTGTGTGTGTGTGTGTGTTTTACTCACAGAGACAGCAGGTTGTGTGTGTGTGTGTGTGTGTGTGTGTGTGTGTGTGTGTGTGTGTGTGTGTGTGTGTGTTTTTACTCACAGAGACAGCAGGTTGTGTGTGTGTGTGTGTGTGTGTGTGTGTGTGTGTGTGTGTGTTTTTTACTCACAGAGACAGCAGGTTGTGTGTGTGTGTGTGTGTGTGTGTGTGTGTGTGTTTTACTCACAGAGACAGCAGGTTGTGTGTGTGTGTGTGTGTGTGTGTGTGTGTTTTACTCACAGAGACAGCAGGTTGTGTGTGTGTGTGTGTGTGTGTGTGTGTGTTTTACTCACAGAGACAGCAGGTTGTGTGTGTGTGTGTGTGTGTGTGTGTGTGTGTGTTTTACTCACAGAGACAGCAGGTTGTGTGTGTGTGTGTGTGTGTGTGTGTTTTTACTCACAGAGACAGCAGGTTGTGTGTGTGTGTGTGTGTGTGTTTTACTCACAGAGACAGCAGGTTGTGTGTGTGTGTGTGTGTTTTACTCACAGAGACAGCAGGTTGGTGTGTGTGTGTGTGTGTGTGTGTGTGTGTGTGTGTGTGTTTTACTCACAGAGACAGCAGGTTGTGTGTGTGTGTGTGTGTGTGTGTTTTTTTACTCACAGAGACAGCAGGTTGTGTGTGTGTGTGTGTGTGTGTTTTTACTCACAGAGACAGCAGGTTGTGTGTGTGTGTGTGTGTTTTACTCACAGAGACAGCAGGTTGTGTGTGTGTGTGTGTGTGTGTTTTACTCACAGAGACAGCAGGTTGTGTGTGTGTGTGTGTGTGTGTTTTACTCACAGAGACAGCAGGTTGTGTGTGTGTGTGTGTGTGTGTGTGTGTGTTTTACTCACAGAGACAGCAGGTTGTGTGTGTGTGTGTGTGTTTTACTCACAGAGACAGCAGGTTGGGTGTGTGTGTGTGTGTGTTTTTACTCACAGAGACAGCAGGTTGGGTGTGTGTGTGTGTGTGTGTGTGTGTGTGTGTGTGTTTTTTACTCACAGAGACAGCAGGTTGGGTGTGTGTGTGTGTGTGTTGGGTGTGTGTGTGTGTTTTACCACAGAGACAGTGTGTGTGTGTGTTTTACTCACAGAGACAGCAGGTTGGGTGTGTGTGTGTGTGTGTGTGTGTGTGTTTTACTCACAGAGACAGCAGGTTGGGTGTGTGTGTGTGTTTTACTCACAGAGACAGCAGGTTGGGTGTGTGTGTGTGTTTTACTCACAGAGACAGCAGGTTGGGTGTGTGTGTGTGTGTTTTACTCACAGAGACAGCAGGTTGGGTGTGTGTGTGTGTGTGTGTGTGTGTGTGTGTGTTGTGTGTGTGTGTGTGTTTTACTCACAGAGACAGCAGGTTGGGTGTGTGTGTGTGTTTTTTACTCACAGAGACAGCAGGTTGTGTGTGTGTGTGTGTGTGTGTTTTACTCACAGAGACAGCAGGTTGGGTGTGTGTGTGTGTGTGTGTGTGTTTTACTCACAGAGACAGCAGGTTGGGTGTGTGTGTGTGTGTTTTGTGTTTTACTCACAGAGACAGCAGGTTGGGTGTGTGTGTGTGTTTTACTCACAGAGACAGCAGGTTGGGTGTGTGTGTGTGTTTTACTCACAGAGACAGCAGGTGGGTGTGTGTGTGTGTTTTACTCACAGAGACAGCAGGTTGGGTGTGTGTGTGTGTGTGTGTGTGTGTGTGTGTGTGTGTGTGTTTTACTCACAGAGACAGCAGGTTGGGTGTGTGTGTGTGTGTGTGTGTGTGTGTGTGTGTGTGTGTGTGTTTTACTCACAGAGACAGCAGGTTGGGTGTGTGTGTGTGTGTTTTACTCACAGAGACAGCAGGTTGGGTGTGTGTGTGTGTGTTTTACTCACAGAGACAGCAGGTTGTGTGTGTGTGTGTGTGTTTTACTCACAGAGACAGCAGGTTGGGTGTGTGTGTGTGTTTTACTCACAGAGACAGCAGGTTGGGTGTGTGTGTGTGTTTTACTCACAGAGACAGCAGGTTGGGTGTGTGTGTGTGTGTGTGTGTGTGTGTGTGTGTGTTTTACTCACAGAGACAGCAGGTTGTGTGTGTGTGTGTGTGTTTTTACTCACAGAGACAGCAGGTTGGGTGTGTGTGTGTGTGTTTTACTCACAGAGACAGCAGGTTGGGTGTGTGTGTGTGTTTTACTCACAGAGACAGCAGGTTGGGTGTGTGTGTGTGTGTGTGTTTTACTCACAGAGACAGCAGGTTGGGTGTGTGTGTGTGTTTTACTCACAGAGACAGCAGGTTGGGTGTGTGTGTGTGTTTTACTCACAGAGACAGCAGGTTGGGTGTGTGTGTGTGTGTGTGTGTGTGTGTTTTACTCACAGAGACAGCAGGTTGGGTGTGTGTGTGTGTTTTACTCACAGAGACAGCAGGTTGGGTGTGTGTGTGTGTGTGTTTTTTTACTCACAGAGACAGCAGGTTGGGTGTGTGTGTGTGTTTTACTCACAGAGACAGCAGGTTGGGTGTGGGTGTGTGTGTGTGTGTTTTACTCACAGAGACAGCAGGTTGGGTAGATTCCATGGAATGTCATTGGGTAGTCTTTCCAGCTGATTATTCTGGAGCATCCTGTGAACCAGACAACAACATTAGTATCTTTTTATTTATTTTATTTTCACCTTTATTTAACCAGGTAGGCAAGTTGAGAACAAGTTCATTTACAATTGCGACCTGGCCAAGATAAAGCAAAGCAGTTCGACACATACAACAACACAGAGTTACACATCTACTGAGTTACAGTTCATATGAGGAAATCAGTCCATTTGAATAAATACATTTCTAATCTAAAGATGTCACATGACTGGGAATACAGATATGCATCATAAAGTGGCATACCCAAATCTAACTGCCTGTAGCTCAGGACATGTAGCAAGGATATACATATTCTTGGTACCATTTGAAAGGAAACACTTTGAAGTTTGTGGAAATGTAAAAGGAATGTAGGAGAATATAACACATTAGATCTGGTAAAAGATTATACAAACAAAACTACGCTACATTTTATCTCTGGGACCGTCAGGATGACAGATCAGAGCCAGATTACTGAATGTAAGTATATTATTTACCTTCAGAGGTGAATGTATCAAACCAGTTGCCGTGGTAAAAGTGTGTTGTTGTTGTGCACTCTCCTCACACAATAGCATGGTATTTTCTCACTGTAATAGCTACTGTTAATATGACAATGCAGTTAGATTAACAAGAATTTAAGACCTTTCTGCCCATATAAGACATATCTATGTCCCAGAAAGTTTGTTGTTGTTTACAATGCCATTCTAGTCACATTAGCGCATGTTAGCAACAACCGTTCCGGTTTAGTAACACGCTGTCATACAAGTCAATCCAGAGCATCCCAAACATGCTCAATGGCTGACATGTCTGGTGAGTATGCAGGCCATGGAAGAACTGGGACATTTTCAGCTTCCAGGAATTGTGTACAGATCCTTGTGACACGGGGCCCTGCATTATCATTCTGCAACATGAGGTGATGGGGCAGATGAAGGGCAAGACAATGTTCCTAAGGATCTCATCAAGCGCCAAGACTAGGTCCAAGAGGATTCTAAACAGCTTCTACCCCCAAGCCATAAGACTCCTGAACATCTAATCAAATGGCTACCCAGACAATTTGCAGCCTCTAACAGACCCAACCAGCCATTAACAGACCCAACCAGCCTCTAACAGACCCAACCAGCCACTAACAGACCCAACCAGCCATTAACAGACCCAACCAGCCCCAAACCCAACCAGCCTTTAACAGACCCAAACAGCCTCTAACAGACCCAACCAGCCACTAACAGACCCAACCAGCCATTAACAGACCCAACCAGCCCCAAACCCAACCAGCCTTTAACAGACCCAAACAGCCTCTAACAGACCCAACCAGCCACTAACAGACCCAACCAGCCACTAACAGACCCAACCAGCCTCTAACAGACCAACCAGCCTCTAACAGACCCAACCAGCCCCTAACAGACCCAACCAGCCCCTAACAGACCCAACCTACTTCTAACAGACCCAACCAGCCCTCTCTAACAGACCCAACCAACCACTAACAGACCCAACCAGCCTCTAACAGACCCAACCAGCTTCTAACAGACCCAACCAGCTTCTAACAGACCCAACCAGCCCCTAACAGACCCAGCCAGCCACTAACATACCCAACCAGCCTAACAGACCCAACCAGCCCCAAATAGACCCAAACAGACCCAACCAGCCCCAAACAGACCCAACCAGCCCCAAACAGACCCAACCAGACCCAACCAGCCTCTAACAGACCCAACCAGTCTTTAACAGACCCAAACAGCCTCTAACAGACCCAACCAGCCCCAAACAGACCCAACCAGCCCTTAACAGACCCAACCTGCCCCTAACAGACCCAACCAGCCCCTAACAGACACAACCAGTCTCTAACAGACCCAACCAGCCTCTAACAGACCCAACCAGCCTCTAACAGACCCAAACAGCCCCTAACAGACACAACCAGTCTCTAACAGACCCAACCAGCCCCCTCTAACAGACCCAACCAGCCTCTAACAGACCCAACCAGCCCCAAACAGACCCAACCAGCCCCAAACAGACCCAACTAGCCTCTAACAGACCCAACCAGCCACTAACAGACCCAACCAGCCATTAACAGACCCAACCAGCCCCAAACCCAACCAGGCTTCAACAGACCCAAACAGCCTCTAACAGACCCAACCAGCCACTAACAGACCAGACCAGCCTCTAACAGACCCAACCAACCACTAACAGACCCAACCAGCCTCTAACAGACCCAACCAGCCCCTAACAGACCCAACCAGCCCCCTCTAACAGACCCAACCAGCCTCTAACAGACCCAACCAGCTTCTAACAGACCCAACCAGCTTCTAACAGACCCAGCCAGCTTCTAACAGACCCAACCAGCCCCTAACAGACCCAGCCAGCCACTAACATACCCAACCAGCCTAACAGACCCAACCAGCCCCAAATAGATCCAACCAGCCCAAACAGACCCAACCAGCCCTCTCTAACAGACCCAACCAGCCCCCTCTAACAGAACCAACCAGCCTCTAACAGACCCAACCAGCTTCTAACAGACCCAACCAGCTTCTAACAGGCCCAACCAGCCTCTAACAGACCCAACCAGCCTCTAACAGACCCAGCCAGCCACTAACATACCCAACCAGCCCCAAATAGACCCAACCAGCCCAAACAGACCCAACCAGCCCCAAACAGACCCAACCAGCCCCAAACAGACCCAACCACCCCAAACAGACCCAACCAGCCTCTAACAGACCCAACCAGTCTTTAACAGACCCAAACAGCCTCTAACAGACCCAACCAGCCCCTAACAGACCCAACCAGCCACTAACAGACCCAACCAGCCTCTAACAGACCCAACCAGCCACTAACAGACCCAACCAGCCTCTAACAGACCCAACCAGCCACTAACAGACCCAACCAGCCTCTAACAGACCCAACCAGCCCCTAACAGACCCAACCAGCCCTCTCTAACAGACCCAACCAGCCCCCAATAGACCAAACCACCACTAACAGACCCAACCAGCCCCAAACTGACCCAACCAGCCTCTAACAGACCCAACCACCACTAACAGACCCAACCACCATTATCAGACCTAACCAGTCTCTAACAGACCCAACCAGGCTCTAACAGACGACACCAGCCAAAGACCTGTATATCAGTCCATCCAACCCTTCCATAGCTTACAGCTTCTCACTTCTTGTTTTTTTTCTTTCGGAGTGAATCAAAACAGAATTACCTCAATGAGTTTGGTGAATATATATATATTTTTTTAACTGTAGTGATGATATGCCAGCTCAGTTAGCAGGGATAATAACAGACAGCTCAGTTAGCAGGGATAATAACGGACAGCTCAGTTAGCAGGGATAATAACAGACAGCTCAGTTAGCAGGGATAATAACAGACTTCTCAGTTAGCAGGGATAATAACGGACAGCTCAGTTAGCAGGGATAATAACAGACTTCTCAGTTAGCAGGGATAATAACAGACAGCCCAGTTAGCAGGGATAATAACAGACAGCTAAGTTAGCAGGGATAATAACAGACAGCCCAGTTAGCAGGGATAATAACAGACATCCCAGTTAGCAGGGATAATAACAGACACTCCAGTTAGCTGGGATAATAACAGACAGCCCAGTTAGCAGGGATAATAACAGACATCTCAGTTAGCAGGGATAATAACAGACAGCTCAGTTAGCAGGGATAATAACAGACATCTCAGTTAGCAGGGATAATAACAGACATCTCAGTTAGCAGGGATAATAACAGATGACAGACAGCTCAGTTAGCAGGGATAATAACAGACATCTCAGTTAGCAGGGATAATAACAGACAGCCCAGTTAGCAGGGATAATAACAGACATCTCAGTTAGCAGGGATAATAACAGACAGCTCAGTTAGCAGGGATAATAACAGACATCTCAGTTAGCAGGGATAATAACAGACATCTCAGTTAGCAGGGATAATAACAGACAGCTCAGTTAGCAGGGATAATAACGGACAGCTCAGTTAGCAGGGATAATAACAGACATCTCAGTTAGCAGGGATAATAACAGACAGCTCAGTTAGCAGGGATAATAACGGACAGCTCAGTTAGCAGGGATAATAACAGACATCTCAGTTAGCAGGGATAATAACAGACAGCTCAGTTAGCAGGGATAATAACAGACACTCCAGTTAGCAGGGATAATAACAGACATCCCAGTTAGCAGGGATAATAACAGACAGCTCAGTTAGCAGGGATAATAACAGACAGCTCAGTTAGCAGGGATAATAACAGACATCCCAGTTAGCAGGGATAATAACAGACATCCCAGTTAGCAGGGATAATAACAGATGACAGACAGCTCAGTTAGCAGGGATAATAACAGACATCTCAGTTAGCAGGGATAATAACAGACATCCCAGTTAGCAGGGATAATAACGGACAGCTCAGTTAGCAGGGATAATAACAGACATCTCAGTTAGCAGGGATAATAACAGACAGCTCAGTTAGCAGGGATAATAACAGTGACAGCTCAGTTAGCAGGGATAATAACAGACAGCTCAGTTGGTGGCTGTGAGCTCATACTCATAATTAGGGTTAATGAATCATGACCACCCACCATGGTGTGTGTGTGTGTGCATGCGTGTGCGTGTGTGTGTGTGTGTGTGTGTGTGTGTGGTGTGTGTGTGGTGTATGTGTGTGGTGTGTGTGTGTGTGTGTGTGTGTGTGTGTGTGTGTGTGTGTGTGTGTGTGTGTGTGTGTGTGGTGTGGTGTGTGTGTGTGTGTGTGTGTGTGTGTGTGTGTGTGTGTGTGTGTGTGTGTGTGTGTGTGTGTGTGTGTGTGTGTGTGTACTTACAACACTTTGAGATTGTGTAGACCATGGAGAGCGAGGCCAGAGATGTACCTTAACCGGTTCCCTGAGATACGCCTGGAGAGAGAACGGGAGTAGAGATAAACAGATACATCATTTGTTAATAGCTTAAAGACGTCATTACTTCCACTAATCTCATCAAACATCTCTGTCTCTCGTTTTTGCTACTTCTGTATTTTCTAGATCAGTTCTTCTCTCCCTCCTTGGCCTAGTTTTATGCTGAGGTCATCGTGAAGGGGTACAACTATGTCATCATCACCTCTATGAGTCAGGGCTAATCTCGAATCATCACCTCAATGAGTCAGGGCTAATCTAGAATCATCACGTCAATGAGTCAGGGCTAATCTAGAATCATCACGTCAATGAGTCAGGGCTAATCTAGAATCATCACCTCAATGAGTCAGGGCTAATCTAGAATATGTTTCGTATTGCGTCAGACAACAGCATCGTGAAGAAGGTGCAGCAGCGCCTCTTCAACCTCAGGAGGCTGAAGAAATTCAGCTCGTCACCAAAAGCACTCACAAACTTCTACAGATGCACAATCGAGAGCATCCTGGCGGGCTGTATCACCGCCTGGTACGGCAACTGCTCCGCCCACAACCGTAAGGCTCTCCAGAGGGTAGTGAGGTCTGCACAACGCATCACCGGGGGCAAACTACCTGCCCTCCAGGACACCTACACCACCCGATGTTACAGGAAGGCCATAAAGATCATCAAGGACAACAACCACCCGAGCCACTGCCTATTCAACCCCCCTATCATCCGGAAGGAGAGGTCAGTACAGGTGCATCAAAGCTGGGACCGAGAGACTGAAAAACAACTTCTATCTCAAGGCCATCAGACTGTTAAACAGCCACCACTAACATTGAGTGGCTGCTGCCAACACACTGACTCAACTCCAGCCACTTTAATAATGGGAATTGATGGGACATGATGTAAAATATATCACTAGCCACTTTAAACAATGCTACCTAATATAATGTTTACATACCCTACATTATTCATCTCATATGTATACGTATATACTGTACTCTATATCATCTACTGCATCTTTATGTAATACATGTATCACTAGCCACTTTAACTATGCCACTTTGTTTACATACTCATCTCATATGTATATACTGTACTCGATACCATCTACTGTATCTTGCCTAAGCTGCTCTGTACCATCACTCATTCATATATCTTTATGTACATATTCTTTATCCCCTTACACTTGTGTCTATAAGACAGTAGTTTTGGAATTGTTAGTTAGATTACTTGTTGGTTATTACTGCATTGTCAGAACTAGAAGCACAAGCATTTCGCTACACTCGCATTAACATCTGCTAACCATGTGTATGTGACAAATAAAATTTGATTTGATTTGATTTTAATCATCACCTCAATGAGTCAGGGCTAATCTCGAATCATCACCTCAATGAGTCAGGGCTAATCTAGAATCATCACCTCAATGAGTCAGGGCTAATCTAGAATCATCACCTCAATGAGTCAGGGCTAATCTAGAATCATCACCTCAATGAGTCAGGGCTAATCTAGAATCATCACGACCATGATTTCCCCTGACTGTGACCCGACGAGAAAATACATATATTCTGATCACAACTAGAGACTAGAGTTTAACCTGGTCATTAAACTGTCCCTAATTAAAGGACCTACTTTATTCTGTCATTAAACTGTCCCTAACTAAATCTCTCTCCACCCCATGGCAAAATGTGTATACTCTCTCTCCACCCCATGGTAAAATGTGTAGAATCTCTCTCCACCCCATGGTAAAATGTGTAGAATCTCTCTCCACCCCATGGTAAAATGTGTAGAATTTCTCTCCACCCCATGGTAAAATGTGTAGAATCTCTCTCCACCCCATGGTAAAATGTGTAGAATCTCTCTCCACCCCATGGTAAAATGTGTATACTCTCTCTCCACCCCATGGTAAAATGTGTATACTCTCTCTCCACCCCATGGCAAAATGTGTAGAATCTCTCTCCACCCCATGGCAAAATGTGTAGAATCTCTCCCCACCCCATGGCAAAATGGATAGAATCTCTCCACACCCCATGGCAAAATGGATAGAATCTCTCTCCACCCCATGAAAAAATGGATAGAATCTCTCCACACCGCATGGCAAAAATATCTTTAAAACTATTTAAAATGAAAAATCTCCACAGGCACGAGTTTTGCTGCGTTTTGCGCTTAGGGTCCCCAAAACTATTGACCCAATAGTTACAAAATTTAAAAGCACAAACCTTACTTTATTTTAAAGGACCAGTTTCCACCAGCCCCACCAGCTCCACCAGCCCCACCAGTCTCCACAAGCTCCTCCAGCCGCACCAGATCCACCAGCTCCACCAGCCCCACCAGTCTCCACAAGCTCCTCCAGCCAGATCCCCACCCACCAGCCCCACCAGTCTCCACCAGCCCCACCAGTCTCCACCAGCCCCACCAGCTCCACCAGCCCCACCAGTCTCCACCAGCCTCAACAGATCCACCAGCTCCACCAGCCCCACCAGTCTCCACCAGCCTCAACAGATCCACCAGCTCCACCAGCCCCACCAGCCCCACCAGCCCCACCAGTCTCCACCAGCCCCACCAGTCTCCACCAGCCCCACCAATCTCCACAAGCCCTACCAGCCCCACAAGCCCCACCAGTCTCCACCAGCCCCACAAGCCCCACCAGCCCCACCAGCCTGCACCAGCCCCACCAGCCCCGCCAGCCTGCACCAGCCCCACCAGCCTGCACCAGCCCCACCAGCCTGCACCAGCCCCACCAACCCTACCAGACACAACAGCCCTACCAGCCTGCACCAGCCTGCACCAACCCTATCAGCCACAACAGCCCCACCAGCCTGCACCAGCCCCACCAGCCTGCACAAGCCCCACCAGCCTGCACCAGCCCCACCAACCCTACCAGTCTGCACCAGCCCCACCAGCCTGCACCAGCCCCACCAGCCTGCACCAGCCCCACCAACCCTACCAGCCTACACCAGCCCCACCAGACTGCACCAGCCCCACCAACCCGCACCAGTCCCACCAACCTTACCAGCCCCAACAGCCTGCACCAGCGCCACTAGTCTCCAACAGCCCTACCAGCCCCACCAGCCCCACCAGTCTCCACCAGTCTCCACCAGCGCCACTAGTCTCCAACAGCCCTACCAGCCCCACCAGTCTCCACAAGCTACACCAGTCTCCACCAGTCTCCACCAACCCCACAAGCCCCACCAGTCTCCACCAGCCCCACCTGCCCCACCAGTCTCCACCAGCCCCAACTGCCCCACCAGTCTCCACCAGCCCCACCAGCCCCACAAGCCCCACCTGCCCCACCTGCCCCACCAGTCTCCACCAGTCTCCACCAGCCCCACCAGTCTCCACCAGCCCCACCAGTCTCCACCAGTCTCCACCAGCCCCACCAGTCTCCACTAGCCCCACCAGCGCCACTAGTCTCCAACAGCCCTACCAGCCCCACCAGTCTCCACAAGCCCCACCAGTCTCCACCAGTCTCCACCAGCCCCACCAGCCCTACCAGCCACACCAGCCCCACCCCAGTCTCCACCAGCCCCACCAGCCCTACCAGCCACCACCAGCCCCACCTGCCCCACCAGTCTCCACCAGCGCCACCAGTCTCAGCCCCACCAGCCCCAACAGTCTCCATCAGCCTGCACAAGCCCCACCAGCTCCACCAGCCCCACCAGTCTCCACCAGCCCCACCAGCCTGCACAAGCCCCACCAGCCGCACCAGCCCCACCAGTCTCCACCAGCCCCACCAGTCTCCACCAGCCCCACCAGCCCCACCTGCCCCACCAGTCTCCACCAGCCCCACCAGCCTCACCTGCCCCACCAGTCTCCACCAGTCTCCACCAGCCCCACCAGTCTCCACCAGCCCCACCAGCGCCACTAGTCTCCAACAGCCCTACCAGCCCTACCAGTCTCCACAAGCCCCACCAGTCTCCACCAGTCTCAACCAGCCCCACCAGCCCTACCAGCCCCACCAGCCCCACCAGTCTCCACAAGCCCCACCAGTCTCCACCAGTCTCCACCAGCCCTACCAGCCCCACCAGCCCACAAGCCCCACCAGCCCCACCAGTCTCCAACTGCCCCACCAGTCTCCACCAGCGCCACCAGTCTCAGCCCCACCAGCCCCAACAGTCTCCACCAGCCCCACCAATCTCCACCAGCCCCACCAGCCTGCACAAGCCCCACCAGCTCCACCAGTCTCCACCAGCCCCACCAGCCCCACCAGCCTCACCTGCCCCACCAGTCTCCACCAGTCTCCACCAGTCTCCACCAGCGCCACTAGTCTCCAACAGCCCTACCAGCCCCACCAGTCTCCACCAGTCTCCACCAGCCCCACCAGCCCCACCAGCTCCACCAGTCTCCACCAGCCCCTCCAGACCCCACAAACCCCACCAGCCCCACCAGATCCACCAGATCCACCAGCTCCACCAGCCCCACCAGCCCCACCAGTCTCCACCAGCCCCACCAGTCTCCACCAGCCCCACCAGCCCCACCAGATGGGCCACATTGTAACCCCTCTGCTCAACCTCATCTCTCTGTGTCCAACGTCCTTCTCTACATCACTAGACAATCTTATCACTGAACTACCTGCTTCCCAGACTCTCCATTTCTGTCCTCAGCTGGGCTTTAATGTGTCCGTCTGATAGTATCTGGATGTATCTGATGCAGGCCTCGATCACACAGAGAGTGAGAGTTGTAGAGGGAGAGGTAGAGAGGGAGAGATGGGAGATGGAAGAGACAAAAAGAGGGACAGAATGCGGGAGAGAGAGAGAGAGGTAGAGAGAGAGAGATAAAGAGAGAGAGAGAGAGAGAGAGAGAGAGAGAGAGAGAGAGAGAGAGGGGAGAGAGGTATAGAGAGAGGTAGAGAGAGAGAGACAGAGAGAGAGAGGGGTAGAGAGAGAGAGAGAGAGAGAGAGAGAGAGAGAGAGTAGAGAGAGGTAGAGAGAGAGAGAGGGGTCATATTTATTTACCCATATTTATGCTTATTTATTTTCCCTTGTGTACTTTAACTATTTGTACATTGTTACAACACTGTATATATATAATATATAATATGACATTTGTAATGTCTTTATTGTTTTGAAACTTCTGTATGTGTAATGTTTACTGTTAATTTTTATTGTTTATTTCACTTTTGTATATTATCTACCTGACTTGCTTTGGCAATGTTAACACATGTTTCCCATGCCAATAAAGCCCCTTGATTTGAATTGAGAGGTAGAGGTATAGAGAGAGAGATGTATAGAGGGGAAAGAGAGAGAGAGAAAGAGAAAAGAGAGAGGTATAGAGGGGAAAGAGAGAGAGAGAGAGAGAGAGAGAGAGGGAGAGAAAGAAGAGAGAGAGAGAGAGAAGAGTTGCACAAGATCCAGAGAGACCATCTGACACGAGATTAAGGAGATGGGTCAGAGCTAGACATCACATCTTCCTTATCTATTTAATGTTACGCTTGTTCCTACTTCTAAGTCTCCACAGCTGATCAAATACAGTTTGTTTTGTGAGGGCCAACTTTCAGGCTTTTTGGGATGTTTGTGATTCAGCAGAAACACGCATCACAGTGATAGCGATGAGAATCAAAGGGATGTTAGTTCCTCTCACAGTTCCTCTGTGAGAATCTCTAGATGATTAAATGAAAGTGGTGATTATAGATAATGACAGAACAACCCCAGCAGGAGGAAAAACAGGTTAAAGCAGGAGAAGACACAGAGACACACAGACAGGAGACTGATAGAAGGTAGTTAAACACAGAGACACACAGACAGGAGACTGATAGAAGGTAAACACAGAGACACACAGACAGGAGACTGATAGAAGGTAGTTAAACACAGAGACACACAGACAGGAGACTGATAGAAGGTAGTTAAACACAGAGACACACAGACAGGAGACTGATAGAAGGTAGTTAAACACAGAGACACACAGACAGGAGACTGATAGAAGGTAGTTAAACACAGAGACACACAGACAGGAGACTGATAGAAGGTAGTTAAACACAGAGACACACAGACAGGAGACTGATAGAAGGTAAACACAGAGACACACAGACAGGAGACTGATAGAAGGTAAACACAGAGACACACAGACAGGAGACTCATAGAAGGTAGTTAAACAGAGAGACACACAGACAGGAGACTGATAGAAGATAAAGGAAGTTAAACACAGATTGTGGCCCAGGCGTTTCAAGCCACAGTGACTTTGATATGGTTGATTAATGAGAGGGATTACAGATCAGTGGATCAGTGTTGTGATTGCCTTGGCTTGGATCTAAAGTATGATGTGGTGTTGTGATTGCCTTGGCTTGGATCTAAAGTATGATGTGGTGTTGTGATTGCCTTGGCTTGGATCTAAAGTATGATGTGGTGTTGTGATTGCCAGAAGAGCTCATACGCTCGGGAGCCTATTTCTTGGTTCTGTAGCTTCAGGCAGCTTGATGTACAACAACCACCACTGGACAGGACGCTAGTCTTTCACAGGGCCTCACCCCCCCAATCTATCTCCTTAATGCTGAGTGCCAAGCAGAGACGCATCAGGTCCCATTTTGACAATCTTTGGTATGACTCTTCTAAACTCCCAACCTTCCAATCTCAGGGGCTCTACTTAATGACATGACATAACACACTCTATAGCTGTTCTACTGACATGTCATAACACACTCTATAGCTGTTCTACTTACTGTCATAACACACTCTATAGCTGCTCTACTTACTGTCATAACACACTCTATAGCTGTTCTACTGACATGTCATAACACACTCTATAGCTGTTCTACTGACATGTCATAACACACTCTATAGCTGTTCTACTTACTGTCATAACACACTCTATAGCTGTTCTACTGACATGTCATAACACACTCTATAGCTGTTCTACTGACATGTCATAACACACTCTATAGCTGTTCTACTTACTGTCATAACACACTCTATAGCTGTTCTACTTACTGTCATAACACACTCTATAGCTGTTCTACTGACATGTCATAACACACTCTATAGCTGTTCTACTTACTGTCATAACACACTCTATAGCTGTTCTACTTACTGTCATAACACACTCTATAGCTGTTCTACTGACATGTCATAACACACTCTATAGCTGTTCTACTTACTGTCATAACACACTCTATAGCTGTTCTACTTACTGTCATAACACACTCTATAGCTGTTCTACTTACTGTCATAACACACTCTATAGCTGTTCTAATTACTGTCATAACACACTCTATAGCTGTTCTACTGACATGTCATAACACACTCTATAGCTGTTCTACTTACTGTCATAACACACTCTATAGCTGTTCTACTGACATGTCATAACACACTCTATAGCTGTTCTACTTACTGTCATAACACACTCTATAGCTGTTCTACTTACTGTCATAACACACTCTATAGCTGTTCTACTTACTGTCATAACACACTCTATAGCTGTTCTACTTACTGTCATAACACACTCTATAGCTGTTCTACTTACTGTCATAACACACTCTATAGCTGTTCTACTTACTGTCATAACACACTCTATAGCTGTTCTACTTACTGTCATAACACACTCTATAGCTGTTCTACTTACTGTCATAACACACTACTGTTCTAATTACTGTCATAACACACTCTATAGCTGTTCTACTTACTGTCATAACACACTCTATAGCTGTTCTACTTACTGTCATAACACACTCTATAGCTGTTCTACTTACTGTCATAACACACTCTATAGCTGTTCTACTTACTGTCATAACACACTCTATAGCTGTTCTACTTACTGTCATAACACACTCTATAGCTGTTCTACTTACTGTCATAACACACTCTATAGCTGTTCTACTTACTGTCATAACACACTGCTGTTCTACTTACTGTCATAACACACTCTATAGCTGTTCTACTGACATGTCATAACACACTCTATAGCTGTTCTACTTACTGTCATAACACACTCTATAGCTGTTCTACTGACATGTCATAACACACTCTATAGCTGTTCTAATTACTGTCATAACACACTCTATAGCTGTTCTACTTACTGTCATAACACACTCTATAGCTGTTCTACTGACATGTCATAACACAATCTATAGCTGTTCTAATTACTGTCATAACACACTCTATAGCTGTTCTACTTACTGTCATAACACACTCTATAGCTGTTCTACTTACTGTCATAACACACTCTATAGCTGTTCTACTGACATGTCATAACACACTCTATAGCTGTTCTACTTACTGTCATAACACACTCTATAGCTGTTCTACTTACTGTCATAACACACTCTATAGCTGTTCTACTGACATGTCATAACACACTCTATAGCTGTTCTAATTACTGTCATAACACACTCTATAGCTGTTCTACTTACTGTCATAACACACTCTATAGCTGTTCTACTGACATGTCATAACACACTCTATAGCTGTTCTACTGACATGTCATAACACACTCTATAGCTGTTCTACTTACTGTCATAACACACTCTATAGCTGTTCTACTGACATGTCATAACACACTCTATAGCTGTTCTACTTACTGTCATAACACACTCTATAGCTGTTCTAATTACTGTCATAACACACTCTATAGCTGTTCTACTTACTGTCATAACACACTCTATAGCTGTTCTAATTACTGTCATAACACACTCTATAGCTGTTCTACTTACTGTCATAACACACTCTATAGCTGTTCTACTTACTGTCATAACACACTCTATAGCTGTTCTACTTACTGACATAGCACAGTTCTCTATGTGTGTGTGGTTCTCAAAGCTCAAAGTGTGTGTGTGTGTGTGTGTGTGTGTGTGTGTGTGTGTGTGTGTGTGTGTGTGTGTGTTCTGTGTGTGTGTGTGTGTGTGTGTGTGTGTGTGTGTGTGTGTGTGTGTGTGTGTGTGTGTGTGTGTGTGTGTGTGTGTGTGTGTGGTACTCACAGTTCTGTCAGCAGGTGCAGGCTGTGGAAGACTCTGGGTTGCAGCTCACTAATGCTGTTCATGCTAAGATCCCTGAGAGAGAGAGAGAGGTCATTTAACAGATTTTTAATCACAATAATTGACGGAGGGATAGAGAGAGAGATAGAGAGATGGGGGGGAGAGGGATGGAGTGAGGAAGGAAAGAAAAGATAGGGAGAAGGATAGAGAGAGGGAGGGAGAGAGAGGGGAATACAGAGAGGGATGGAGAGAGGAATGGAGAGAGAGAGGGAGAGAGAGAGAGATAATAGTCTTCTTTTTTCTCTTTCTCTTATTCTCTCCCTTGTTATCTTTTCTTTCACCCCACCAGGCCCATAACCCAGACACACTCCATTTCTCCCCTAGTCTGACGTGGCAAGGTATGTGTGAGCATTGTGCCTTTGGAATAGTGAACTAAGCGCAGACAAAACGGAGCTATTTTGGCATAAATATGGACGTAAAATGAAGTGGGAGTCCTGGGAGTGCCTTCCGATGAAGATCAGCAAAGGTAAGTGAAGATTTATATTGCTATTTATGACTTTTGTTGACTCCACAACTTGGCGGGTACCTGTATTGTGGCAGAACGCTGTTCTCAGATTCTTGAATATTGTGCTTTTGCCGTAAAGCTTTTTTGAAATCTGACACAGCGTTTGCATTAAGAACAAGTTGATCTTTAATTCTATGTAAAACATGTATCTTTCATCATGATGAGTATTTCTGTTATTTGATGTGGCTCTCTGCAATTTTTCCGGATGTTTTGGAGGCATTTCTGAACATGGCACCAATGTAAACTGAGGTTTTTGGATATAAATATGAACTTGATCACCGACCCGTACTATGGAGTAAGCAGGAGAAGGTACCCCAGCCAGGTGGAGGAGCAGGAGCATACAGTTTTACTTTACCATCTTGGCGCCGCCATGGACCACGTTGTCCAGACAACGGACTGCTGGGAGAGACAGGGAGAGCTTCCAGCGCCTCCACCAGCACAACCGGGGACTCTCCTGAGCGCCCCTTTACCACCTGAACCCAGTGGGATCCGTCTCTCCATGCCACAGGAGTACGACGGGAGTTCTGCCAACTGCCTGGGGTTCCTCATTCAATTAAACCTCTATCTGGCTACGGTCCACCCAGCTCCATCGGACCGTGAGATGGTGTCCGCCCTTGTCTCGTGCCTCACCGGGAAAGCCCTGGAGGGGGCCAACGTCGTATGGAGAGAGGGAGATGCAGCGTTGGACCAGTTTGAGGAGTTCACCTGCCGTTTCCGGGCAGTCTTCGACCACCCACCCGAGGGTAGAGTGGCGGCAAGCGCCTCTACCATCTGAGGCAGGAGACGAGGAGCACCCAGGAGTCGAAAGTTGAAAGTCATGCGTCCTCCGATACACAACGCATCCAACCCGGGAGCCAGCCGCACCAATGTGTCGGAGGAAACACCGTGCACCTGCCAACCTTGGTTAGTGCGCACTGCGCCTGGCCCACCACAGGAGTCGCTGGTGCGCGATGAGACAAGGATTTCCCTACCGGCCAAACTCTCCCTAACCCGAACGACGCTAGGCCAATTGTTCGTCGCCCCACGGACCTCACGGTCGTGGCCGGTTATGACAGAGCCTGGGCGCAAACCCAGAGTTTCTGGTGGCGCAGCTGGCGCTGCAGTACAGCGCCCTTAACCACTGCGCCACCCGGGAGGCCCGGTTCTGGCTCCTTGGCATCAGAGTCAGACCGAGGCGCCTGCGGTGGATGACTGGTTCCGGCGCGTGGAGGAAACCTGGGAGGTCGCCCATGTTCACCTTCAGTGCATAGTGCAGACCGGGTCTGGCTCTCGACCCGAGACCTGCCCCTCCGCCTGCCCTGTCGGAAGCTGGGTCCGCGGTTTGTGGGGCCATTTAAAGTCCTGAGTGGCTTTTGGTGCTCCAGGAATGGTGGCTGGCCTGCTCCAGGAATCTGAGGTGTGGGAGGTTCGTCCGCCCCCTCTGGAAATCGAGGGGGCCCTGGCGTACTCTGTTCGTTCCATATTGGATTCGAGACGTCGGGCGAGGGGCCTTCAGTACCTCGTGGACTGGGAGGGGTATGGTCCGGAGGAGAGATGCTGGGTTCCAGTTGAGGACGTGTTGGATCCTTCTATGCTGCGAGAGTTCCACCATCTCCATCCGGATCGCCCTGCGCCTCGCCCTCCGGGTCGTCCCCGAGGTCGGTGTCGACACGCTGTTGGAGCCGCGCGTCGGGGGTGAGGGGGGTACTGTCACGACTTTGCCAAAGTCGGTCCCTCTCCATGTTCGGTGGTCAACGTCACAGACCTTCTAGCCATCACTGATCCATTTTTCATTTTCCATTGGTTTTGTCTTGTCTTGTATCACACCTGGTTCCAATCCCATCAATTACATGTTGTGTGTTTAACCCTCTGTTTCTGTCACGCCCTGGTCGAAGTATTTTGTGTTTATCTTTATTTATTTGGTCAGGCCAGGGTGTGGCATGGGTTTTTGTATGTGGTGTGTATATATGGGGGATTGTAGCTAGTGGGGTGTTCTAGATAAGTCTATGGCTGTCTGAAGTGGTTCTCAATCAGAGGCAGGTGTTTATCGTTGTCTCTGATTGGGAACCATATTTAGGCAGCCATATTCTTTGAGTTTGGTGTGGGTGATTGTCCTTAGTGTCTTTGTTCCTGTCGCTGTGTTAGTTGACACAAGTATAGGCTGTTTCGGTTTTCGTTACGTTTATTGTTTTGTACGTTTGTTTGATTAAACATGGATCGCAATCTACACGCTGCATTTTGGTCCGACTCTCCTTCACCACAAGAGAACCGTTACAGTTTCCCATCATGGTCCTTGTCGGTGATTGTTTGATTGTATGTTTGTGCTAGTTATGTGTCGGTATGCGATGGGGTTTTGTACCCACTTTTATTAATTTGTATATATATATATATTTATTTTGTAGTTTTGTGAGCACTTATTAAACAACTCTGTTTATACAAAGTTCGTTCTTCTGCTGACTTCCCTGCCACCAATACGCACCCCATTACAAGGACAGACTGATGCTGTATGTGAATAACAGGACAGACTGATGCTGTATGTGAATAACAGGACAGACTGATGCTGTATGTGAATAACAGGACAGACTGATGCTGTATGTGAATAACAGGACAGACTGATGCTGTATGTGAATAACAGGACAGACTGATGCTCTATATAAATAACAGGACAGACTGATGCTCTATATAAATAACAGGACAGACTGATGCTGTATGTGAATAACAGGACAGACTGATGCTGTATGTAAATAACAGGACAGACTGATGCTCTATATAAATAACAGGACAGACTGATGCTCTATATAAATAACAGGACAGACTGATGCTCTATATAAATAACAGGACAGACTGATGCTGTATATAAATAACAGGACAGACTGATGCTCTATATAAATAACAGGACAGACTGATGCTGTATATAAATAACAGGACAGACTGATGCTCTATATAAATAACAGGACAGACTGATGCTCTATATAAATAACAGGACAGACTGATGCTGTATATAAATAACAGGACAGACTGATGCTCTATCTCTGAGTCTCTGATGAAATAAGATATTTCCACTACAATGACAAGGCAGTCAATAAATAACAGAGACTGATGCCTATGTGTTTACCTGATCTATAGGACAGACTGATGCTCTATATAAATAACAGGACAGACTGATGCTGTATATAAATAACAGACAGACTGACATCTCTGAGTCTCTGATGACATAAGATATTTCACTACACAAGGCACACACACACACACACACACACACACACACACACACACACACACACACACACACACACACACACACACACACACACACACACACACATGCCATCCTCCCCTCATTCTTCCTCTAAAGAAAATGTTTAGCTTTTTCTCTTCTCTTTCTCTCACACACTCCAGACATCCTGGGCGAGGCATCGCTCCTTTGTTTCTGAACTCACTCTCTCTTTCTCTCTTCCTCTCTTGCTTTTCTTTAGCACAAAGAGAGAGAGACGAGGCATTCACCTGGCTGAGACACGGAGAGGACACAGCCACAAAAGAGGGAGAAAGAAAGAGAGAGAAGAAAGAGGAATTGAGGGGAGACCGAGAGAGAGAGAGGGAAAGTAGGAGAAGAAGGCAGAATTAGAGGGAGAAAGAAAGAGAGAGAAGGAAGAGGAATTGAGGGGAGACAGAGAGAGAGAGGGAAAGTAGGAGAAGAAGGCAGAATTAGAGGGAGAGGGAGAGAGAGAAGGAAGAGGAATTGAGGGGAGACAGAGAGAGAGAGGGAAAGTAGGAGAAGAAGGCAGAATTAGAGGGAGAGGGAGAGAGAGAAGGAAGAGGAATTGAGGGGAGACAGAGAGAGAGAGGGAAAGTAGGAGAAGAAGGCAGAATTAGAGGGAGAGGGAGAGAGACATACCAAGATGTTATTCCGACAACTTTTTGTCTCATTTTCTTTTTATCCTTTTAAAAGGTGTTGCCCGCAACAAAGCCTGTACTTCTGTTTCTACCAACCGACCCAGTCATGATTGGTGTGTTTTAAAGTCCCGCCAACCCCCCTGTGTTAATGGCGCCTTTCATCTTACCGTCTTTGGCATTAAATCATAAACATTCTATTGTTGTCCGACATCAAACTTGTACTTGTCAATCACATAGCTTTAAATACATTTATCCTCTCCATTTAAATGTCTGTAGTCCTGTCCTTGAGCTATTCTTTCCTATTGGCACATACATCCATTTAGCCTGGGGGAATGAACACTGGCATTTAGCCTGGGGGAATAAACACTGGCATTTAGCCTGGGGGAATGAACACTGGCATTTAGCCTGGGGGAATAAACACTGGCATTTAGCCTGGGGGAATGAACACTGGCATTTAGCCTGGGGGAATAAACACTGGCATTTAGCCTGGGGAATGAACACTGGCATTTAGCCTGGGGGAATGTACACTGTCATTTAGCCTGGGGGAATAAACACTGGCATTTAGCCTGGGGGAATGAACACTGGCATTTAGCCTGGGGGAATGAACACTGGCATTTAGCCTGGGGGAATGAACACTGGCATTTAGCCTGGGGGTATGTACACTGGCATTTAGCCTGGGGGTATGTACACTGGCATTTAGCCTGGGGAATGAACACTGGCATTTAGCCTGGGGGAATGAACACTGGCATTTAGCCTGGGGAATGTACACTGGCATTTAGCCTGGGGGAATGTACACTGGCATTTAGCCTGGGGGAATGAACACTTCCATTTAGCCTGGGGGAATGAACACTGGCATTTAGCCTGGGGGAATGAACACTGGCATTTAGCCTGGGGTAATGAACACTGGCATTTAGCCTGGGGTAATAAACACTGGCATTTAGCCTGGGGGAATAAACACTGGCATTTAGCCTGGGGGAATAAACACTGGCATTTAGCCTGGGGGAATGAACACTGGCATTTAGCCTGGGGGAATGAACACTGGCATTTAGCCTGGGGAATGAACACTGGCATTTAGCCTGGGGGAATGAACACTGGCATTTAGCCTGGGGAATGAACACTGGCATTTAGCCTGGGGGAATGTACACTGGCATTTAGCCTGGGGAATGTACACTGGCATTTAGCCTGGGGGAATGAACACTGGCATTTAGCCTGGGGGAATGTACACTGGCATTTAGCCTGGGGGAATGTACACTGGCATTTAGCCTGGGGGAATGAACACTGGCATTTAGCCTGGGGGAATGAACACTGGCATTTAGCCTGGGGGAATGAACACTGGCATTTAGCCTTGGGGAATGAACACTGGCATTTAGCCTGGGGGAATGAACACGGGCATTTAGCCTGGGGAATGAACACGGGCATTTAGCCCGGGGAATGAACACGGGCATTTAGCCCGGGGAATGAACACTGGCATTTAGCCCGGGGGAATGAACACTGGCATTTAGCCTGGGGGAATGAACACTGGCATTTAGCCTGGGGGAATGAACACTGGCATTTAGCCTGGGGGAATGAACACGGGCATTTAGCCTGGGGAATGAACAAGGGCATTTAGCCTGGGGGAATGAACACGGGCATTTAGCCTGGGGGAATGAACACGGGCATTTAGCCTGGGGAATGAACACGGGCATTTTGGCTGGGGGAATGAACACGGGCATTTAGCCTGGGGGAATGAACACTGGCATTTAGCCTGGGGGAATGAACACTGGCATTTAGCCTGGGGGAATGTACACGGGCATTTAGCCTGGCATTTCATCTTTTCTTCTTGACTTTGAAAAGCAAATGTTTAAAGGGCCTTATATTTAGGAAATAAATGATGAGTTAATATGAATAAGTTACTAACTTAAACTACGAATCGCTAATAGGCTATCTGTCTTCAACGAAAATAACTGTTGGGGAATTTGAAAGAGGAGAAAGCACTCGATAGATCACGTCCAACACGGATCAAAAGAGCAACATTCTGCCATCATCCCACATTCAAGTATCTTTACATGATTGAAAAACGGACACGACCTGAAAACCTCTTGGTTCCACACATTTATTGACACTCAAGTTGTATGGGAGACTTATTATTTATTTTTATTTTGTTGTTTTCCATGATAATTTCTCACTATAAAATCTAGGCCCTATGCGTGTTGACTGTGGCCAGGGCAAGGTAGGCTGTCTACTGTCTGTTTAATGAACGAAAGAAGAACTATTGATTTCATCTGCATGGTGCAGCACAGACCAGTAACATAATTCAATTCAAAATATTCTATTATATTCTTTAGAAAATAAATTGTATTAGTCTCATAATGTTTCCTAGGACCTGCGTTAACAAATATCTATCCAGCTCATATAATTAGACTAGCAGATCATATCTACCACCGTTTTGAGTAGCCAACTATTTATTGACCATAACAGGAAAAGACATGGTAATTATTTACAAATGATTTACAAGTAGGCTACGGCAGGCTGCTAACTTCCTGTTGAAGTGAAATGTGAAAAAACAAAAGCAGTGGAACATCTGAATTTAAACCGAGGAATTAAGAACAGGCAGCTGTCAGGATACCATGACAACGGTCGCGACAACAGGGTCAAAGTTGAATGTCTCTTGCTCCTTCCCGGCAAAAGGAATAGCTATATAAAAGGCTAGTGGTGACAAAACTGAGGTAACAATAGGGCTCTTTGAAAGAAACGTGTTTTTACAGACAACATACCGTGATTCCTGTGTGAAAGCACTAAGATAGAGGAAGGGGTAGAGAAAGGGAGGTGAAGGGAGAGGAAGTTAAAAAGAATGGAAGAGAGAAAGAGAGAGATGGAAGGGGTGAGAAGAAGGCAGAGTTAGAGAGAGAGAGAGAGGGAAATGACAGAGCAGAATGGAGAGTTAGAGAGAAGGAAGGAGAGACTGATCCACATACACAACGTTTATAACACAACGTTTATAACACAACGTTTATAACACAACGTTTATAACACAACGTTTATAACACAACATTTATAACACAACGTTTATAACACGTTTATAACACAACATTTATAACACAACGTTTATAACACAACGTTTATAACACAACGTTTATAACACAACGTTTATAACACAACGTTTATAACACAACGTTTATAACACAACATTTATAACACAACGTTTATAACACAACATTTATAACACAACATTTATAACACAACGTTTATAACACAACGTTTATAACACAACATTTATAACACAACGTTTATAACACAACGTTTATAACACAACGTTTATAACACAACGTTTATAACACAACATTTATAACACAACATTTATAACACAACATTTATAACACAATGTTTATAACACAACGTTTATAACACAATGTTTATAACACAACGTTTATAACACAATGTTTATAACACAACGTTTAAAACACAACGTTTATAACACAATGTTTATAACACAAACACAACATTTCTAACACATACACAACATTTAAAACACATACACACACCTTCCACCCCATTTATTTGTCTACCCCCCAGCATAAATATCTCGTTACCGGGCGGAAGTTGCTTTGTGAGAATTGCCCCAAGGGAGTGGCTTTTTTGTGAGATTGCAGAACACCAAAGAGGGAGAGCAAAGAGATGAAAGAGTATAAGGATTTTTTTCTCTTTACAGGACTATTTCTTCCATTTATTTTAGTTAGTAATTACATGTATCTCTCGTGCTCTTTCTTCTCTCCCTCTCATGTCTTTAATTACAGGTGTGTCTGATCATTAACAACATATTGACTCAGAGCCAGAGACGGCAGCAGCCATGATTCCCTGTAACACACCTACCATCTCACTCTCTCTCTCTCTCTCTCTCTCTGTAGCCCAGAGGTTAGTGAATGTGTCCAGGTGATTCTCTCTAACCACTAGGCTACCCTGCCACCCCACCCTCCCTGTAACACACCCACCATCTCTCTCTCTCTCTCTCTCTCTCTCTCTGTAGCCCAGAGGTTAGTGAATGTGTCCAGGTGATTCTCTCTAACACTAGGCTACCCTGCCGCCCCACCCTCCCTGTAACAAACCTACCATCTCTCTCTCTCTCTCTAGCCCAGAGGTTAGTGAATGTGCCCAGGTGATTCTCTCTAACCACTAGGCTACCCTGCCGCCCCACCCTCGCTGTAACACACCTACCATCTCTCTCTCTCTCTCTCTCTCTCTCTAGCCCAGAGGTTAGTGAATGTGCCCAGGTGATTCTCTCTAACCACTAGGCTACCCTGCCGCCCCACCCTCGCTGTAACACACCTACCATCTCTCTCTCTCTCTCTCTCTCTGTAGCCCCGAGGTTAGTGAATGTGTCCAGGTGATTAATTTGATCATTAGAATTTTGGGACACTTGCTTTTGGGAGAAGGTGCTTTTTGGCAAACTTCAGTCAAATATTTGGACGAGATGAGTCCCATTACATCTGGCAAAAACCAAACACTGCATTCCACAGTAAGATCCTCATACCAATGGTCAGCATGGTGGTGGTAGTGTGATGGTTTGGGGTCAGCATGGTGATGGTAGTGTGATGGTTTGGGGTCAGCATGGTGGTGGTCGTGGGATGGTTTGGGGTCAGCATGGTGGTGGTAGTGTGATGGTTTGGGGTCAGGCATGGTGGTGGTAGTGTGATGGTTTGGGGTCCAGCATGGTGGTGGCAGTGTGATGGTTTGGGGTCAGGCATGGTGGTGGTAGAGATGGTTTGGGGTCAGCATGGTGGTGGTAGTATGATGGTTTGGGGTCCAGCATGGTGGTGGTAGTGTGATGGTTTGGGGTCAGCATGGTGGTGGTAGTGTGATGGTTTGGGGTCAGCATGGTGGTGGTAGTGTGATGGTTTGGGGTCAGCATGATGGTGATAGTGTGATGGTTTTGGGTCAGCATGGTGGTGGTAGTGTGATGGTTTGGGGTCCAGCATGGTGGTGGTAGTGTGATGGTTTGGGGTCAGCATGGTGGTGGTAGTGTGATGGTTTGGGGTCAGCATGGTGGTGGTAGTGTGATGGTTTGGGGTCAGCATGGTGGTGGTAGTGTGATGGTTTGGGGTCCAGCATGGTGGTGGTAGTGTGATGGTTTGGGGTCAGCATGGTGGTGGTAGTGTGATGGTTTGGGGTCCAGCATGTTGGTAGTGTGATGGTAGTGTGATGGTAGTGTGATGTTTTGGGGTCAGCATGGTGGTGGTAGTGTGATGGTTTGGGGTCCAGCATGGTGGTGGTAGTGTGATGGTTTGGGGTCAGCATGGTGGTGGTAGTGTGATGGTTTTGGGTCAGCATGGTGGTGGTCGTGTGATGGTTTGGGTCCAGCATGGTGGTGGTAGTGTGATGGTTTGGGGTCAGCATGGTGGTGGTAGTGTGATGGTAGTGTGATGGTTTGGGGTCAGCATGGTGGTGGTAGTGTGATGGTTTGGGGTCAGCATGGTGGTGGTAGTGTGATGGTTTGGGGTCCAGCATGGTGGTGGTAGTGTGATGGTTTGGGGTCAGCATGGTGGTGGTAGTGTGATGGTTTGGGGTCCAGCATGTTGGTAGTGTGATAGTAGTGTGATGGTTTGGGGTCAGCATGGTGGTGGTAGTGTGATGGTTTGGGGTCCAACATGGTGGTGGTAGTGTGATGGTTTGGGCTCAGCATGGTGGTGGTAGTGTGATGGTTTGGTGTCAGCATGGTGGTGGTGGTGTGATGGTTTGGGGTCAGCATGGTGGTGGTAGTGTGATGGTTTGGGGTCAGCATGGTGGTGGTAGTGTGATGGTTTGGGGTCAGCATGGTGGTGGTAGTGTGATGGTTTGGGGATGCTTTGCTGCCTCAGGACCTGGACGACTTGCCTTAACAGGACCTGGACGACTTGCCTATTCTACAGGAGAATGTCAGGCCATCCGTCTGTGAGCTGAAGCACAGCTGGGTCATGCAGCAATACAACGATCCAAAAGTTTTGGAATGGCCTAGTCAAAGTCCAGACCTAATCCCAATTGAGATGTTGTGTCAGGACTTTAAAGGAGTAGTTCAGGCTTGAAAATCCACAAATGTCGCTGAGTTAAAGCAGTTCTGCATGGAAGACTCTGGATTAACTATCTACTGTTAAAAAAACATTTGTTTTAATGGACAATTCTATGAACTGCCTTGGGCAAGTGTTCAAGTTTACACACTACTTGTTATCTATCCTGAAGTAAAATATAAAACGCAACATGTTAAGTGTTGTTAGTGAGCATTTGTCCAATGTTTCATGAGCTGAAATAAAAGATGTCAGAAATGTTCCTTGTTAGTGAGCATTTCTCCTGTGCCTTCGATAATCCACCCACCTGATAGGTGAGACATATCAAGAAGCTGATTAAACTGCACGGTCATTACACAGGTGCACCTTGTGTTGGGAACAATAAAAGGCCACAGTTTTGTCACACAACACAATGCCATAGAAGTTTTAAAGGAGTGTGCAATTGGCTGACTGCAGGAATGTCCACCCGTTGTTGGCAGATAACTAAATGTTTCTCTAAAACAAAGTCGTTTTGGAAATGTGGTAGTATGTCCAACCGGCCTCACGACCGCAGACCACGTGTAACCACACCTGCCCAGGACCTCCACATACAGCATCTTCACCTGAGGGACGGTCTGAGACCAGCCAACCGGAAGAATTATTGCAAAAAAAATCTGAAACTATCTCGGGGAAGCTCGTCGTCCTCACCAGGGTCTTGACCTCAAATCACAAGCGCCGAATACAACAGGTAGACCTTACAGTGAAATGCTTACTTACGAGCCTCTAACCAACAATGTAGTTTAAAAAAATACAGATAAGAAATAAAAGTAACAAAAGTAATAAAAGTAATAAGTCATTAAAGAGCAGCAGTAAAATAACAATGTGGAGGCTATATACTGTAATGATACCCCCTGTATATAGCTTCCACATTGACCTGGTACAGAGTTATATACAGGGGGTATCATTACAGAGTCAATGTGGGGGCTATATACAGGGGGTATCATTACAGAGTCAATGTGGGGGCTATATACAGGGGGTACCGGTACAGAGTCAATGTGGAGGCTATATACAGGGGGTACCGGTACAGAGTCAATGTGGAGGCTATATACAGGGGTACCGGTACAGAGTCAATGTGGAGGCTATATACAGGGGGTACCGGTACAGAGTCAATGTGGAGGCTATATACAGGGTGTTATGGTACAGAGTCAATGTGGAGGCTATATACAGGGGGTACCTGTACAGAGTCAATGTGGGGGCTATATACAGGGGGTACCGGTACAGAGTCAATGTGGAGGCTATATACAGGGGGTACCGGTACAGAGTCAATGTGGAGGCTATATACAGGGTGTTATGGTACAGAGTCAATGTGGAGGCTATATACAGGGGGTACCTGTACAGAGTCAATGTGGAGGCTATATACAGGGGTACAGGTACAGAGTCAGTGTGGATGCTATATACACGGGGTACCGGTACAGAGTCAATGTGGAGGCTATATACAGGGGTACTGGTACAGAGTCAATGTGGAGGCTATATACAGGGGGACCGGTACAGATTCATTGTGGAGGCTATATACAGGGGGTACTGGTACAGAATCAGTGTGGATGCTATATACAGGGGGTACCGGTACAGAGTCAATGTGGAGGCTATATACAGGGGGTACCGGTACTGGGCCATACGCATTACCCTCTGTAGTGCCTGGCGGTCGGAGGCCGAGCAGTTGCCGTACCAGGCAGTGATGCGACCAGTCAGGATGCTCTCGATGGTGTAGCTGTATCCTTTTGAGGATCCGAGGACCCATGCCAAATCTTTTTAGTCTACTGAGGGGGAATAGGTTTGTTGTGCCCTCTTCACGAGTGTCTTGGTGTGTTTGGACCATGATAGTTTGTTGGTGATGTGGACTCCAAGGAACATGAAGCTCTCAACCTGCTCCACTGCAGCCCCGTCGATGAGAATGGGGGCGTGTTCGGTCCTCCTTTTCCATTTGTCCACAATCATCTCCTTTGTCTTGATCACGTTGAGGGAGAGGTTGTTATCCTGGCACCACGCAGCCAGGTCTATGACCTCCTCCCTATAGGCTGTCTCGTCGTTGATCAGACCTACCACTGTTGTATCATCGGCAAACTTAGAAGGTGGTCTAGTGTTTCTGGGATAATGATGTTGATGTGAGCCATGACCAGCCTTTCAAAGCACTTCATGGCTACAGATGTGAGTACTACGGGTCGGTAGTCATTTAGGCAGGTTACCTTGGTGTTCTTGGTCACAGGGACTATGGTGGTCTGCTTAAAACATGTTGGTATTACAGACTGTCAGGGAGAGGTTGAAAATGTCAGTGAAGACACTTGCCAGTTGGTCAGCGCATGCTCGGAGTACATATCCTGGTAATCCGTCTGGCCCTGCGCAGCCTTGTGAATGTTGACCTGTTTAAAGGTCTTACTCACATCGGCTGCGGAGAGCGTGCTCACACAGTCTTCCTGTACAGCTGGCGCTTTCGTTTCGGTGTTATTTGCCTCGAAGCGAGCATAGAAGTAGTTTAGCTCGTCTGGTAGGCTTGTAACACTGGCAGTCTCCGGCTACTAGGAGCACCGCCTCTGGGTGAGTGTTTTCTATTGGTGGAATACAGCTCATTCAATGCTGTCTGGGTGAGTGTTTTCTATTGGTGGAATACAGCTCATTCAATGCTGTCTGGGTGAGCTTGTTTGCTATTGGTGGAATACAGCTCATTCAATGCTGTCTGGGTGAGTGTTTGCTATTGGTGGAATACAGCTCATTCAATGCTGTCTGGGTGAGTGTTTTCTATTGGTGGAATACAGCTCATTCAATGCTGTCTGGGTGAGTGTTTGCTATTGGTGGAATACAGCTCATTCAATGCTGTCTGGGTGAGTGTTTGCTATTGGTGGAATACAGCTCATTCAATGCTGTCTGGGTGAGTGTTTGCTATTGGTGGAATACAGCTCATTCAATGCTGTCTGGGTGAGTGTTTGCTATTGGTGGAATACAGCTCATTCAATGCTCTCTGGGTGAGTGTTTTCTATTGGTGGAATACAGCTCATTCAATGCTGTCTGGGTGAGTGTTTGCTATTGGTGGAATACAGCTCATTCAATGCTGTCTGGGTGAGTGTTTTCTATTGGTGGAATACAGCTCATTCAATGCTGTCTGGGTGAGTGTTTTCTATTGGTGGAATACAGCTCATTCAATGCTGTCTGGGTGAGCTTGTTTGCTATTGGTGGAATACAGCTCATTCAATGCTGTCTGGGTGAGTGTTTGCTATTGGTGGAATACAGCTCATTCAATGCTGTCTGGGTGAGTGTTTGCTATTGGTGGAATACAGCTCATTCAATGCTGTCTGGGTGAGTGTTTGCTATTGGTGGAATACAGCTCATTCAATGCTGTCTTAGTGCCTCTGACTCTGACTAAACAGCTACGGAAAATACAGATGAAAACTCTCTAGGTAGATAGTGTGGTCTACAGCTTATCATGAGGAAAAGGAGGGCAGACTGACCCCTCCTGTCTCAGCCTCCAGTATTTATGCTGCAGTAGTTTATGTGTCGGGGGGCTAGGGTCAGTTTGTTATATCTGGAGTATTTCTCCTGTCTTATCCGGTGTCCTGTGGAAATGTAAGTGTGCTCTCTCTAATTCTCTCTCTAATTCTCTCTCTTTCTTTCTCTCTCTCGGAGGACCTGAGCCCTAGGACCATGCCTCAGGACTACCTGGCCTGATGACTCCTTGCTGTCCCCAGTCCACCTGGTCGTGCTGCTGCTCCAGTTTCAACTGTTCTGCCTGCGGCTATGGAACCCTGACCTGTTCACCGGACGTGCTACCTCTCCCAGACCTGCTGTTTTCAACTCTCTAGAGACAGCAGGAGCGGTAGAGATACTCTGAATGATCAGCTATGAAAAGCCAACTGACATTTACTTCTGAGGTGCTGACCTGCTGCACCCTCGACAACCACTGTGATTATTATTAATTGACCATGCTGGTAATCTATGAACATTTGAACATCTTGGCCATGTTCTGTTATAACCTCCACCCGGCACAGCCAGAAGAGGACTGGCTAACCCTCATAGCCTGGTTCCTCTCATTGTTTCTTCCTAGGTTTTGGCCTTTCTAGGGAGTTTTTCCTAGCCACAGTGCTTCTACACCTGCATTGCTTGCTGTTTGGGGTTTTAGGCTGCGTTTCTGTACAGCACTTTGAGATATCAGCTGATGAAAGAAGGTCTATATAAATAAATGATATATATAAATAAATTTGATTTGATTTTGGTTTGATTTGCGAGGAGAGAGCATGGGGGAGGGGAGTAGAGTGGAGGAAGAAGGGGGAGTAGAGTGGGGGAGGAGGAGGGAGAGATGAGTAGAGTGGGGGAAAAGGAGGGAGTAGAGTGGGCGAGGAGAGGGGAGAGAGGAGTAGAGTGGGGGAGAAGGGGGAGTAGAGTGGGCGAGGAGGGGAGAGTGAGGAGGGGGAGAGGAGTAGAGTGGGCGAGGAGGGGGAGAGAGGAGTAGAGTGGGGGAGAAGGGGGAGTAGAGTGGGTGAGGAGGGGGAGAGAGGAGGAGGGGGGAGAGGAGTAGAGTGGGGGAAAAGGGGGAGTAGAGTGGGCGAGGAGGGGGAGAGAGGAGTAGAGTAGGGGAAAAAGGGGGAGTAGAGTGGGCGAGAAGGGGGAGTAGAGTGGGCGAGGAGGGGGAGAGAAGAGTAGAGTGGGGGAGAAGGGGGAGTAGAGTGGGCGAGGAGGGGGAGTAGAGTGGGCGAGGAGCGGGGAGAGAGGAGTAGAGTAGGGGAAAAGGGGGAGTAGAGTGGGGTAGGAGGGGGAGTAGAGTGGGGGAGGATGGGGGCGTAGAGTGGGGGGGGAGGGGGAAAGAGAGGAGGGGGAGAGGAGTAGAGTGGGGGAAAAGGGGGATTAGAGTGGGGGGAGGGGGGGAGTAGAGTGGGGGAGGAGGGGGAGAGAGGAGTAGAGTAGGGGAAAAGGGGGAGTAGAGTGGGGGAGGAGGGGGAAAGAGAGGAGGGGGAGAGGAGTAGAGTAGGGGAAAAGGGGGAGTAGAGTGGGTGAGGAGGGGGAGTAGAGTGGGGGAGAAAAAGTAAGCACGTCACTATTAGTCCTGTTGTTTACCAAGCACGTCACTATTAGTCCTGTTGTTTACCAAGCATGTCACTATTAATCCTGTTGTTTACCAAGCATGTCACTATTAGTCCTGTTGTTTACCAAGCATGTCACAATTTGTCCTGTTGTTTACCAAGCATGTCACTATTAGTCCTGTTGTTTACCAAGCATGTCACAATTTGTCCTGTTGTTTACCAAGCATGTCACTATTAGTCCTGTTGTTTACCAAGCACGTCACTATTAGTCCTGTTGTTTACCAAGCATGTCACTATTAGTCCTGTTGTTTACCAAGCATGTCACTATTAATCCTGTTGTTTACCAAGCATGTCACTATTAGTCCTGTTGTTTACCAAGCATGTCACAATTTGTCCTGTTGTTTACCAAGCATGTCACTATTAGTCCTGTTGTTTACCAAGCACGTCACTATTAGTCCTGTTGTTTACCAAGCATGTCACTATTAGTCCTGTTGTTTACCAAGCATGTCACTATTAATCCTGTTGTTTACCAAGCATGTCACTATTAATCCTGTTGTTTACCAAGCATGTCACAATTTGTCCTGTTGTTTACCAAGCATGTCACTATTAGTCCTGTTGTTTACCAAGCATGTCACAATTTGTCCTGTTGTTTACCAAGCATGTCACTATTAGTCCTGTTGTTTACCAAGCATGTCACTATTAATCCTGTTGTTTACCAAGCATGTCACTATTAGTCCTGTTGTTTACCAAGCATGTCACAATTTGTCCTGTTGTTTACCAAGCATGTCACTATTAGTCCTGTTGTCTACCAAGCACGTGCCAAATTAAATTTGCCTTCACGAGCCATAACATCCTAGTAAATATATTGTATCTGTGAGCTACTCTCAGAAGCTCTGGCTCAATTTAAACCAGCAGAACTCTCAGATTCATACTCAGGTATCATATGGGCTACACTCTCTGCCTCGGTTTTATTACGGTGGTGTTACCTGCAGGTACATACAACACCTCTCCATTCTGCCTACCAGAGGCTTGCTTTCTCCTAAAACACACACAAGCCCTTGGGCAGCTCCTTCTCTCTAATCTCGTATCAAAGCCTGCGTCTTTCAAAGCATCTCACACACACACACACACACAATCTTCCTGTCCAGTTTTGCACCCCCTCAGGCTCATGCAGTGGAGGAGATCTTCGTGGGCTATATTCAACCTTGTCTCAGGGTAGTAAGTTAGGGGTCTGTTGATATCCCTCTAGTGGTGTGGGGGCTGTGCTTTGGCAAAGTGTGTGGGGTTATATCCTGCCTGGTTGGCCCTGTCCTCGGGTATCGTCGGACGGGGCCACAGTGTCTCCTGACCCCTCCTGTCTCAACCCCCAGTATCTATGCTACAATAGTCCATGTGCCTGGAGTTAGTCTGTTACATCTGGAGTATTTCTCCTGTCTTATCAGGTGTCTCTCTGTCTTTCTCAATTCAATTCAAGGGGCTTTATTCACATGGGAAACGTGTTAACATCGCCAAAGCAAGTGAGGCAGATAATATACAAAGTGAAATAAACAATAAATAGTCTCTCTCTCCCTCGCTCCCTCTCTCCCTCTCTCCCTCCCCCCCACCCCCCCCAGTCCATCTGGTCACGCTGCTGAGGCTATGGAACCCTGACCTGTTCACCAGACGTGCTTCCTTGCCCCGGACCTGCTGTTTTCGACTGTCTCTCTCTACCGCACCTGCTGTCTCTAACTCTGAATGATATTTCCTCCTGAGGTGCTGACCTTTGCACCCTCTGCAACCACTGTGATTATTACTGTTATTTGAACCTGCTGGTCATCTGTGAACGTTTGAATATCTTGGAGAACGATCTGGCCGGTGGAGGCTGCTGAGGGGAGGACGGGGAGGACGGGGAGAACGATCTGGCCGGTGGAGGCTGCTGAGGGGAGGACGGGGAGGACGGGGAGAACGATCTGGCCGGTGGAGGCTGCTGAGGGGAGGACGGGGAGGACGGGGAGAACGATCTGGCCGGTGGAGGCTGCTGAGGGGAGGACGGGGAGGACGGGGAGAACGATCTGGCCGGTGGAGGCTGCTGAGGGGAGGACGGGGAGGACGGGGAGAACGATCTGGCCGGTGGAGGCTGCTGAGGGGAGGACGGCTCGTCATAATGGATGGAATATTTCAATGAAATGATATCATACACATCAAAGACGCGGTGGTTGATACCGTTATGAGCTGTCCTCCCCTCAGCAGCCTCCACTGGATCTGGCCTTAATGTACTCTGATCATCAGGGCGGCAGGGTAGCCTAGTGGTTAGAGCGTTGGATTAGTATCCTCGAGCTGACAAGGTGTCGTTCCGCCCCTGAACTTGTTATTTGAACCTGAAAATAAGAATTTGTTCTTAACTGACTTGCCTAGTTAATTGAAGGTCAAATAAAAAATGTAATCTCCGCTTACAAAGCCTGAAAGGGACTGGCCGCCCCTCTGAGACGAGTTCCTCTTCTTCCTAAGTTCTTGTCTTCCTTGCCACTGTGGTTCTACATCTGCGTTGCTTATTGTTTGGGGCTGCTGATATAAAAATCCTTCATAAATAAATGTTATTGATGACACACACCACCTCACACACACCCTTCTAGTTGCTTAAAGTAACAATTCTCTTCATAAATCATAGAGAAATATATAGTAGGAACTGAAACATTCTGCTCTTCTGATTCTTGAGGTGTTACGACAGAGAGACACAGAGAAAGTTGTCGGGACATTTGAGCCTGTGTGTCCTCTAACGCTGTGTTTATAAACACTTGGATGGGTCAGTATGAATACAGCAGCCTCCGTTTGGACTGAGGACTGTCCAGGACTGCAGGACAGGACAGGACATCTGCAGGACATCAGGTCACCTGTAGTCTGTATGACGGCGCCTCTAGAGGTCACCTGATGTCCTGCAGTCTGTATAACGGCCCCTCTAGAGGTCACCTGATGTCCTGTAGTCTGTATAACGGCCCCTCTAGAGGTCACCTGATGTCCTGTAGTCTGTATAACGGCCCCTCTAGAGGTCACCTGATGTCCTGCAGTCTGTATAACGGCCCCTCTAGAGGTCACCTGATGTCCTGCAGTCTGTATAACGGCCCCTCTAGAGGTCACCTGATGTCCTGTAGTCTGTATCCAAATATAGGGTAAATATAGATACATACTGTAGTGTACTTACAGGTAAGTAGTTAGGTGGCTGAGGGGTAGGGGAGAGGGGGTAGGGTAGAGGG
Organism: Oncorhynchus tshawytscha; assembly: GCF_018296145.1. NCBI lineage: Eukaryota > Metazoa > Chordata > Actinopteri > Salmoniformes > Salmonidae > Oncorhynchus > Oncorhynchus tshawytscha. The sequence continues at coordinate 88,205,263 of NC_056444.1, forward strand.
GTAGGGTGTAGGGTAGAGTGGGTAGGGTAGAGGGGGTAGGAGGTAGGGTAAATATAGATACATACTGTAGTGTACTTACAGGTAAGTAGTTAGGTGGCTGAGGGGTAGGGTAGAGGGGCTAGGGTAGAGGGGTAGGGTGTAGGGTAGAGTGGGTAGGGTAGAGGGGTAGGGTAGAGGGGATAGGGGGGTAGGGTAGGGGTAGGGTAGGGGGGTAGGGTAGAGGGGGTGGGTAGAAGGTAGGGTAAATATAGATAGATACTGTAGTGTACTTACAGGTAAGTAGTTAGGGGTGGCTGAGGGGTAGGGGAGAGGGGTAGGGTAGAGGGGATAGGGTGTAGGGTAGAGTGGGTAGGGTAGAGTGGGTAGGGTAGAGGAGATAGGGTGTAGGGTAGGGGGTAGGGTAAATATAGATACATACTGAGGAGATAGTGTACTTACAGGTAAGTAGTTAGGGGTGGCTGAGGGGTAGGGGAGAGGGGGTAGGGTAGAGGGGGTAGGGGGTAGGGTAGGGGGTAGGGTAGAGGGGTAGGGTGTAGGGGAGAGTGGGTAGGGTAGAGGGGTAGGAGGTAGGGTAAATATAGATAGGGTACTGTAGTGTACTTACAGGTAAGTAGTTAGGGTGGCTGAGGGGTAGGGGAGAGGGGGTAGGGTAGAGGGGAGATAGGGTGGGTAGGGGGTAGGGGGGGTAGGAGGGTAGGAGGGGGTAGGATAGAGGAGATAGGGTGTAGGGTGGAGGGGTAGGGTAGAGGGGGTAGGGTAGAGGGGTAGGGTGTAGGGGAGAGGGGTAGGGTAGAGGGGGTAGGGTGGAGATAGGGGAGGGGGGGGTAGGGTAGAGGGGGTAGGGTAGAGGAGATAGGGTGTAGGGTAGAGGGGTAGGGTAGGGTGGGTAGGGTAGGAGGTAGGGTAAATAGATACATACTGTAGTGTACTTAGAGGGGTAGGGTTAGGTGGCTGAGGGGTAGGGTAGAGGGGGTAGGGTAGAGGGGTAGGGTGTAGGGTAGAGTGGGTAGGGTAGAGGGGGTAGGGTAGGGAGATAGGGGTGTAGGGTAGAGTGGGTAGGGTAGAGGGGGTAGGGTAGAGGAGATAGGGTGTAGGGTAGAGTGGGTAGGGTAGAGGGGGTAGGGTGTAGGGTAGAGTGGGTAGGGTAGAGGGGGTAGGGTAGGGAGATAGGGTGTAGGGTAGAGTGGGTAGGGTAGAGTGGGTAGGAGGTAGGGTAAATATAGATACATACTGTAGTGTACTTACAGGTAAGTAGTTAGGTGGCTGAGGTTGTCAGGTACAGCTGATAGTCCCAGTTCAGAACAGTCCGCCAGAACAAAGATACCATCCTCCTCACACTGACACGGAGAAGGGCACAGTCCTGCCCCCGATGAGTCCTTCTGCCCCCCGCGCCCGTACCCCAACACACCCCACGACCAGCACAGCACCATCAACACACACAGCATCTCTCTTTCTGTCCTTCTCTCACAGACTGATCATTTATTATTTTCTCCCCTTTCTCTCTCTCTGTCAGTCTCTCCAATCTTGTCAGTCTCTCTCTCTCTCTCTCTCTGTCAGTCTTTCCAGTCTTGTCAGTCTCTCTCTCTCTCTGTCAGTCTCTCCAGTCTTGTCAGTCTCTCTCTCTCCAGTTGGTATACCAGTCAGCAGTTAGGTCCCATAGTTTGCATAACACATCTCTTGGTTGCCTTCTCCGTCTGCTCTATCTCTTCTTCTTTATCAATCTGCCTCCCACCTCTCTCTCTCTCTCTCTCTCTCTCTCTCTCTCTCTCTCTCTCTCTCTCTCTCTCTCTCTCTCTCTCTCTCTCTCTCTCTCTCTCTCTCTCTCTCTCTCTCTCTCTCTCTCTCTCTCTCTCTCTCTCTCTCTCTCTCTCTCTCTCTCTCTCTCTCTCTCTCTCTCTCTCTCTCTTTTTGAAACATGTACCTATTGTATAGTGAGTTCATCAGCTCTGAATGTGCTGTGTTGATTGGCTCAAAGTTTTGGAGCTGGGCTGGAACATTTCAGATGAGGGGAGGGCCCTAGATCCCTTTCTCTTTGAGTCTGGGAGGGAGAAAATAGGACGAAGAGTGGAACAGAGAGGAGGGGGGAGGTGGTGAAGAGAGAGGAGGGGGAGGAGGGGAAGAGAGAGGGGGGGGGAAGAGAGAGGAGGGAGAGGAGGGAAGAGAGAGGAGGGGAAGAGAGAGGAGTGGAGAGGAGGGGAAGAGAGGGAGTGGAGAGGAGGGGAAGAGAGAGGAGGGAAGAGGGGGAAGAGAGAGGAGTGGAGAGGAGGGGAAGAGAGAGGAGGGGAGAGGAGGGGAAGAGAGAGGAGGGGAGAGGAGGGGAAGAGAGAGGAGGGGGGAGGAGGAAGAGAGAGGAGGGGGAGGGGAAGAGAGAGAGGGGAAGAAGAGAGAGGAGGGAGAGGAGGGAAGAGAGAGGAGGGGGGAGGGAAGAGAGAAGTGGTGGGTGAGAGGTGGGTGAGTGGGGGTGAGAGGTGGGTGTTGAGAGGTGGGTGAGAGGAGGGTGAAGTGGTGGGTGTGGGGTGAGAGGTGGGAAGAGAGGGTGAGGGTGGGTGGGGGTGAGAGGTGGGTGAGAGGTGAGGAGGGGAAGAGAGGGGTGGGTGAAATGGGGGAGAGGAGGGTGAGTGGTGGGTGAGAGGCGGGTGAGAGGAGGGAGCAAGATGGGTGAGATGGGGTGAGAGGTGGGTGTGGGTTGAGAGGTGGGTGAGAGAGGCGGGTGAGAGGCGGGTGAGAGGCGGGTGAGAGGTGGGTGAGAGGCGGGTGTGGGGGGAGAGGTGAGCGGATGGGTGAGAGGGGAAGAGAGGTGGGTAAGAGGGGGTGAGAGGTGGGTGAGAGGGGAAGAGAGGTGGGTGAGAGGAGGGGTTTGGGTTGAGAGGTGGTTGAGAGGTGGGAGAGAGGGTGAGAGGTGGGTGAGATGGGGGGAGATGGGGGGGGGTGAGAGGGTGAGAGGAGGGGAAGATGTGGGTGAGAGGGGGTGAGAGGGGGGAGAGGTGGGTGAGAGGGGGAGAGGTGGGTGAAGAGAGGGGAGGAGGTGGGTGTGGGTTGAGAGGTGGGTGAGATGGGGGGGAGAGGTGGGTGAGAGGCGGGAGGAGAGGGTGAGATGTGGTGAGAGGGGGGTGAGAGGGGGGAGAGGTGGGTGTGGGTTGAGAGGTGGGTGAGAGGTGGGTGAGAGATGGGTGAGAGGGGTGGGGGTGAGAGGTGGGTGAGGTGGGTGAGAGGGTGTGGGGATGAGAGGTGGGTGAGAGATGGGTGAGAGGGTGTGGGGTGAGAGATGGGTGAGAGGGTGTGTGGGGTGAGATGTGGGTGAGAGGTGGGTGAGATCTGGGTGAGAGGTGGGTGAGAGGTGGGTGTGAGAGGTGGGTGAGAGATGGGTGAGAGGGGTGAGAGGTGGGTGAGATGGGATGAGAGGTGGGTGAGAGGTGGGTGAGAGGGGGTGGGGTGAGACGGGGTGAGACGGGGTGTGGGGTGAGAGGTGGGTGAGAGATGGGTGAGAGGGGGTGTGGGGTGAGAGGTGGGTGAGAGATGGGTGAGAGAGTGTGAGAGGTGGGTGAGATGTGGGTGAGAGGTGGGTGAGAAGTGGGTGAGAGGTGGGTGTGGGGTGAGAGGTGGGTGAGGGGTGGGTGAGATGGGGTGAGGGGTGGGTGAGAGGTGGGTGTGAGAGGTGGGTGGGTTGAGAGGTGGGAGATGAGAGGTGGGGTGGGTGAGAGGTGGGTGAGATGGGGTGAGAGGGCGTGAGAGGTGGGTGAGATGGGGTGATAGGTGGGTGAAAGGTGTGAGAGGTGGGTGAGAGGGGGTGAGAGGTGGGTGAGAGGGGAGTATTTCTCCTGTCTTATCCGGTGTCCTGTGGGAATTTAAGTATGCTCTGTCTGGGTTTCTGTACAGCACTTTGAGACATCAGCTGATGTAAGAAGGGCTTTATAAATACATTTGATTGAGCTAGTACTACAGACTTCTGTTAGATATACCTGAGTGCTCCTTCAAGTGCTGCCTCCCGCTTCCTGAGTACTAGCCCCAGGTAGCCTGGCAGAGCAAACTCAGATGTGTATGTCAGTGTGTGTGTGTGTGTGTGTGTGTGTGTGTGTGTGTGTGTGTGTGTGTGTGTGTGTGTGTGTGTGTGTGTGTGTGTGTGTGTGTGTGTGTGTGTGAGAGACAGAGTGTCAGGTAACTTCTTGTCTTTGTGTTTTTCAGACTACTGTTGCTTAGATAGGGAGTGGAGACGGAGAGGGTTGTTCCTTTGATCCAGTATGTTGGATTAAGGTGTGTGTGTGTGTGTGTGTGTGTGTGTGTGTGTGTGTGTGTGTGTGTGTGTGTGTGTGTGTGTGTGTGTGTGTGTGTGTGTGTGTGTATTTAGTTCTTGTACTGAGGCCGGTGCTAGAAAACAACCCCTAAACCTGTGTGAGGAGCAGGTTCTGGAATACTGGAATGGATTTTTATTTAATTTAACTAGGGCAAGTCAGTTAAGAACAAATTCTTATTTATAATGACGGCCTACTGGGAAACAGTGGGTTAACTGCCTTGTTCAGGGGCAGAACTACAGATTTTTACCTTGTCAGCTCGGGGATTCAATCTTGCAACCTTTCGGTTACTAGTCCAACGCTCTAAACACTAGGCTACTTGCCACCCCAGGTGGGTACAGGTGGGTACAGTGTGTTGAGAGGAGCGGAGACCGAAAAAGGTCCAGTCACCAGAACCACAAACACAAATTCCATCTAGACACCATTCTGCTAGAGCACACACAAAACGATACATACCTCGACCTAAACATCAGCCCCACAGGTAACTTCCACAAAGCTGTGAACAATCTGAGAGACAAGGCAAGAAGGGCAAACTAGAGGTGAAAAAAAAACAGAGCAAACTAGAATGCTATTTGGCCCTAACCAGAGAGTACACAGCAGCAGAATACCTGACCACTGTGACTGACCCAAACTTAAGGAAAGCTTTGACTATGTACAGACTCAGCTAGCATAGCCTTGCTATTGAGAAAGGCCGCCATAGGCAGACATGGCTCTCAAGAGAAGACAGGCTATGTGCTCACTGCCCACAAAATGAGGTGGAAACTGAGCTGCACTTCCTAACCTCCTGCCCAATGTATGACCAGGGACACATATTTCCCTCAGATTACACAGATCCACAAAGAATATGAAAACAAATCCAATTTTGATAAACTCTCATATCTACTGGGTGAAATTCCAGTGTGCATCACAGCAGCAAGATGTGTGACCTGTTGCCACAAGAAAAGGGCAACCAGTGAAGAACACACACCATTGTAATTACAACCCATATTTATGCTTGTGTATTTTCCCTCTTGTACTTTAACTATTTGCACATTGTTACAACACTGTATAGACAAAATATGGTTTAAACACTGTTTCCCATGCTTGTTCAATGAACCAGAAACAATGCATTAATATGCAGCTGTGGAACGGTCGTTAAGACACTAACAGCTTACAGACGGTAGGCAATTAAGGTCACAGTTATGAAAACTTAGGACACTAAAGGGGCCTTTCTACTGACTCTGAAAAACACCAAAAGAAAGATGCCCAGGGTCTCTGCTCATCTCTGTGCAGATGACTGCAGATGTGGCCAGGGCAATACATTGCAATGTCCGTACTGTGAGATGCCTAAGACAGCGCTACAGGGAGACAGGACGGACAGCTAATCGTCCTCGCAGTGGCAGACCACATAACACCTGCACAGGATCGGTACATCTGAACATCACACCTGCGGGACAGGTACAGGATGGCAACAACAACTGCCCACGTTACACCAGGAACTCACAATCCCTCCATCAGTGCTCAGACTGTCCCTAATAGGCTGAGAGAGGCTGGACTGAGGGCTTGTAGGCCTGTTATAAGGCAGGTCCTCACCAGACATCACCGGCAACAACGTTGCCTATGGACGCAAATCCACCATCGCTGGACCAGACAGGACTGGCAAAAAGTGCTCTTCACTGACGAGTCACGTTTTTTTCTCACCAGGGGTGATGGTCGGATTCGCATTTATCGTCGAAGGAATGAGCATTACCCCGAGGCCTGCACTCGGTATGGAGGTGATCGATATGGAGGTGGAGGGTCCGTCAAGGTCTGGGGCGGTGTGTCACAGCATCAACGGACTGAGCTTGTTGTCATTGCAGGCAATCTCAACTCTGTGCGTTACAGGGAAGACATCCTCCTCCCTCATGTGATACCCTTCCTGCAGGCTCATCCTGACATGACCCTACAGCATGACAATGCCACCAGCCATACTGCTCGTTCTGTGTGTGATTTCCTGCAAGACAGAAATGTCAGTGTTCTGCCACGGCCAGCGAAGAGCCCGGATCTCAATCCCATTGAGCACGTCTGGGACCTGTTGGATCGGAGGGTGAGGGCTAGGGCCATTCCCCCCAGAAATGTCTGGGACCTGTTGGATCGGAGGGTGAGGTCTAGGGCCATTCCCACCAGAAATGTCTGGGACCTGTTGGATCAGAGGGTGAGGGCTAGGGCCATTCCCCTAGAAATGTCTGGGACCTGTTGGATCGGAGGGTGAGGTCTAGGGCCATTCCCCTAGAAATGTCTGGTACCTGTTGGATCGGAGGGTGAGGGCTAGGGCCATTCCCCTAGAAATGTCTGGTACCTGTTGGATCGGAGGGTGAGGGCTAGGGCCATTCCCCCAGAAATGTCTGGGACCTGTTGGATCGGAGGGTGAGGGCTAGGACCATTCCCCCAGAAATGTCTGAGACCTGTTGGATCGGAGGGTGAGGGCTAGGGCCATTCCCCCAGAGATGTCTGGGACCTGTTGGATCGGAGGGTGAGGGCTAGGGCCATTCCCCCAGAAATGTCTGGGACCTGTTGGATCGGAGGGTGAGGTCTAGGGCCATTCCCACCAGAAATGTCTGGGACCTGTTGGATCAGAGGGTGAGGGCTAGGGCCATTCCCCCTAGAAATGTCTGGGACCTGTTGGATCGGAGGGTGAGGTCTAGGGCCATTCCCCCTAGAAATGTCTGGTACCTGTTGGATCGGAGGGTGAGGGCTAGGGCCATTCCCCCTAGAAATGTCTGGTACCTGTTGGATCGGAGGGTGAGGGCTAGGGCCATTCCCCCAGAAATGTCTGGGACCTGTTGGATCGGAGGGTGAGGGCTAGGACCATTCCCCCAGAAATGTCTGAGACCTGTTGGATCGGAGGGTGAGGGCTAGGGCCATTCCCCCAGAGATGTCTGGGACCTGTTGGATCGGAGGGTGAGGGCTAGGGCCATTCCCCCAGAAATGTCTGGGACCTGTTGGATCGGAGGGTGAGGGCTAAGGCCATTCCCCCTAGAAATGTCTGGGACCTGTTGGATCGGAGGGTGAGGGCTAAGGCCATTCC